>NC_044577.1:30922316-31222316 GCF_901933205.1 Camarhynchus parvulus | reverse complement strand
CTTCCCAGGGGCTCCCTTCAGACTGATTACATAAACTATTTATTACTTGGGAGAAAGTGTGAGAGAGATTTGGAATTTTTTTCTTTTTTAAAGTGTTTGTATTAGAAACATCTCTGTTGCTCTCTATATAGTAACATAATCCTTCAGGGGAAGAAGAGGAGTCATTTTAGAATGAGTAGCATGCTCTGCAGAGGGGCTTTTAGTGATCCCAGTGTGCCCAGATGACTTGGCAGCTGCTGGGGGAGCTGGAGGAGCAGGGGGCTGTGGGAAGTGTATGAAGGTAGGGATGGGGAGCAGAGCCTGGCAGGCGCTGGGGAGGATGGCCACCAAGCACCTGGACTGAAGAAGGGTCATTGCTGGGTTCCAGGAGACAGATGGTGAGTTGCAGAGATGAGCAAAATTAATATTTAACAACACAAACTCAGCTCAGTTTGGGCCAGCCATGACTTTGCTCCTGCCAACACCATCTGTAGCATTCCAGAAACACATCCCTACCTCCTCAGCCAAGAGGAGCCAGGCTCAGCAGAGCAGAGGCAAAACACTGTGAGACACCAGCTTCTCTGGAAAGGGAAAAAAATGGCAGGAAAAGGGCAGCACCAGTGATTCCCAGCTCCTGCAGGAGTGAGGAGTTGGGCAGAGGAGTGGAAGGAAGCTGCAGCTGTTGGGGGGGGAGAAGCAGCTTGTTCTGGGATTGCAGTGGGATGAGTGACCAAGGAAGGACAGACCTTCCTCCCTCCCATTCCTTTTGACTCCACACTGTACAGTGCAGGTGAAATGAGAACATTTTTACATCTCAGAAGTGGAAGGGCTGTAACTAAAGGAGAGTGGGCAGAGAGGAGCTGGTAGAAAACAATACATGAAATCAGAGCAACGTTTTAGGGTCAGAATTAGCAATATGCATTCTAGGGAAAGTTTAGGAACACAAATCATCTGCAACTTAGTTACTAGGCTGGGAATTGAGTTAAAATTTTTCTACCTAATAAGCCAAGCACTGAAGAATCTATTGTGAGGTTTTTAAATTTTTTTAGTTTTCTACAGTAGATTCAGGAAGAGATCCAAGTTGCAACATAAAAAACAACAAACTTTTTCTGAAGCTGTAAGATTACTGCTGCTTTTGGTGAAATCCTTGAAAGCAGGGGCAGAACTGTTGTGACAATTTTGCAACCCCCCCTTCTCAGCTGCACAGCTGGGGACAGTGCATTTGGACAAAGTGAGGAAAGCTGCCTGCTGGCTTCTATTATTCCTCTCTTAGGTAAAAGAGGAAAAGATTTTATTCCTAGGAAAGAAAGCATAAAACCACAGGATAAAACCTAGCATAAAATAAATATTAAGTAGGGACATTGTAGCTATTAAAATGCTGTGTAATGAGAAGGCAGCCCAGGATGGGCACCTTGCTTTATGTGCAGTGCTGGTCTGTACCTGAAGCCAGCTAATCAGATATAGATGTCCTTTAATTAAGGGCTCATGTACAGTGTAGTAGCAGTGCGGGAATATGATGAAAAGAAATGCAAAAGGAAGGCGCTTTATTTACCACACTGGGAACCTTTATGGGATGGAAATGATCAGAATTTAAATTTTTCTCATCTGTCACAATTTGCTGCTGCTTTAATTAAAATACCACGGAGCACACGTGGGGTGAGGCTGGCTGGGTGTGCTGCGTGCCCCCAGTGCCCGTCAGATGGGGAGGCAGGGGCTGCCGACAGGGCAGGATCCGCAGGGACGTGGTGCCAGATGGCCCGGCTGATTTTATTAATTTACATCTCCATTAGGGCTTTTCTTGCCTCCATCTCTCCGAAGGGTGAGTTCGTTCCATGGGAATCATTTCACAGCCGTGTTTAACCCTCTGGAGCCCGCAGCCCAGCGCGTTTGTCACTCGCGTGTCCCTCACCTCTGCTGAGCCCAGGATTCGATGAATTACCCTTCCCTCGGCTGATTCACCGAATCCTGCTGTCCTGAAGCAGATCCAGCTGCTTGGCACCAGAACAGTGCCCGGGCAATGCCCTGAGGTGTTTTTCTTCTCTTCCACCCTCACCTGCCCAGGGAGCAGCCCGGCTGCTGGTATCACCACTTTGGGCCGCTCTGTTACACCCCCAAAACCTCCTTGGAGAAGCAAACGGCCTCACTGTCCTTATTCCAGCTCCGGGGCTCCAGAAAGAGCAGAGAAGTACTGAAAAAAGAGAGTTTGACAGGGTTTTTCCTCTTGGTTTGGTGCTCGCAGCCGCGCTCGGTTCGTGCGGGATCTGCCGCCTCCCGGTGGCTCCTGCGGGGAGCTGCGGGGTCCGGGAGTGTTTGGAAATTTTGGGTGTTTTTTAGAGATTTTGGGTGTTGTTTGGAGATTTTGGGTGTTGTTTAGAGATTTTGGGTAGTGTTTAGAGAATTTGGGGTGTTGTTTAGAGATTTGGAATGCTGTTTAGAGCTTTTGGGTAGTGTTTAGAGATTTTTGGGTGTTATTTGGAGGTTTTGGGAGCTGTTTAGAGATTTTGGGTAGTGTTTATAGATTTTGGGGTGTTGTTTAGAGACTTTTGGTAGTGTTTAGAGATTTTGGGTGCTGTTTAGATATTTTGGGTAATTTTTAGAGATTTTGGGGTGTTGTTTAGAGATTTTGGGTGTTTTTTAGAGATTTTGGTGTTGTTTAGGGATTTTGGGAATTGTTTAGAGTTAAACCCAGGAATACTGCCTTCTAAAAAGCTGTCTGGCACAGCCAAAAGCATCTGCATGCAGAGCAAGGTTTTTAATTTCTTCCCTCTCTTGCATCCACAGTGATAACAAAGCAGCTTTGATTTGTTTGGTCTTTTCTTTTATCAGGGGTTAGTGTTGGTGATTAGTAGTTAGTGGTTAGTATTGGCAACAAAATGAGCTTGTGTGATTCAGTGGGGGAGAAAAAAAGTCAAACTTAGAAACAATATCTAAATCCTGAATATGTATCCTCTATAAAAAAGCCTGTTCAGTAATTCATGACTCCATTCAGAAATCTTTGTTACATTTAGATCATTCTTAGATTCCAGAAGAGTAGCTAGACTCATTTTGATCATTACTGTATAGCAGAACAAATAGAACAAATAGCAAGATGCATTTCTGCATACTGTGGTTTTCTTGACATGTGCAGGAAAAACACTGAATTCACCCCAAAAATTTGTGGCATGCCATGACAAGAAAAAAACCAAGAAAAAGCTCTGAATAAAGTGCCATGAAGAGGATGAAACATGATATGATAGCACAGGGAATAAGGCATTGCATTGTCAGGATTCTGAATCAATAACTGGAATTTCGAACATCTCTGGAACAATTTTCAAAATATCTTGTATTGTGATCCGTAGATATTTTCCAAACAGTGAAAATTTGTAATGCTTTTCAGTGCATTCCCAAGGATTTCACAGGTGTAGGAAAAGTGCATTTTGTCATCCCAAGGCTGGCAGTGACACTCTGTCCATAGCAAAGTGATTTCTTCTGTCACCTCTGCTGGGCCTGCGGTGTCCAGCTCTGTGCTGGGGACAAAGCCTGTGTCTCACACAGGGGGAAGGCACAGATAGGAGGTAGGGATGTCTGGGAGGAATCAGAGGCTCTTTGGAGGGTCTGTGGGGTGATGGGGAAACAAGGGATCTCATGTTGTCCTTGTGCCAAGTGGGACATGAGAGGAATGTTGGTGGAACACAGCTTTCTGCTTCAGATTATTCTGAAGCCTTATGCTGTATATTAAATATCAGGTAAAAGATTAGATTAGCCAATCAAAACTTGTTAGGCTATCCAAATGAAGTCTTTGGGCACTTAAAATACACATTTTTGAGAAAGATATGTAAAAATTAGAGGCATAGTTTTGACAAGGATCTCAAACTTTGAGGGTTTTTTGCAAAGCTTGTCCAGACTTTTGAAGCTTTGTTGTCATTTCAGACCTTCTGAGAGCTCCCAGTTTTCCTTGTTAGATTGACAGCAACCAAATATTGCCACTATTTCCTTAGTCCTTCCCTAGAACTTGGAAATTGCCTGGATATTTTTCAGTTGTTCTGTTAAAATGACTTTATGAATGCTTTTTATCCTTCCTTTACCCAGTACTTGAGTTCTGTGTTCTCATTGCTTCTATTTTACTCTCTTTCCCTCAGTACATTTTGTCTCAATAGTTAATATTGTTAATATTGTACCAGGCCTAGAGAGAATGAGCTCATGATGTGAGTGAAGTAGACTTTTACAATTATATGACATACAAAATTGTATAAAAAATATTGAATGATTTATTTAGGGATATGAGTACATTATATCAGTAATCTAATTCCCAGTATCTTCCTAAGCAGCTTTCAAAACCATTTTTTGATTTCTTTGGGTTTCAAATTGCTGCTAAAATAATGAAAATGGATGGAGCAGCTGATGAATCACCATGACAATGTTTGGTACCAACGGGGACTTTTGCCAGAGTGTTTTCATCAGGAACAGGGTCCCAGTGGCACTGGCCCACTTAGACCTGCAGATACAAATTAAAAAAGGATTCTTGCTGTTTCCTTTACTTGTACTGGTGTTGCCACAGCTTGAATTTAAGTTTCTATCAAGAGTAATAAATGAATGTAACGCAGAGCTCTGTGGTTAGGGGGCAGCTGAGAGCTGTGGGTTTTTCTGCAGCCCATGGGCTGATGCTCCTCAGGGGGAGGAAGGCACAGGGAGCCCCTTTAGGGAACTTCTTGCAGCATGTCAGAGCCAGCAGTGTCCTCCCAGCCCAACCATCACAAACCAGTGAAGGGCTGGGGGGCTCCTGGTGGCCTTTAGAGAATGGTGTTAAACAATAGTAACTAACTCTTCCTTGCCTGCCCTGACACACAGCTCTCTCCTGAGGGAGCCTGGGGAACCCATGTTTCACGTGCAAATTGAGCAATGGGAATGTTTCTGTGAAATGTGAAGTCCATGAAAAAATTTGTTTCCTATGAAAGAGCTAAACCTTACTCTGCACATCAGCATCAGAAGTTTTATGGATGTAGCTTGAACCAGACTTCTGAAAAAGGAAATGAAACAAAATCAAAGCAAGCCCAGAATCAGAAACAACATTAAATGGTTATTTCTTACACCAAGAATCAATATTGGTCTGGTAAGTGGGATTCTATTTTCAAGCCTTCCTCCTGCCTGTGGGGACTTCATTAGTGCTGGCATCAGGCATTGGATGCCCTGGCAGTCTGCACTCAGCCCCCACTCAGGTAAATATCACCTCCTGACTCTGACCAGGCTGGGTCAATTCACAATTTGTTGATTGGAACTGCCATTAATTATGGCTGCAAAAGCAATTGCAGGTGACAATATAAGCAAAATAAGCACCAGCTGTTGTGGAAGTCATAAGGCAGGAAATCCTGGTCTCAGGGTGTGTTTCTCAGTAGCACAAATGATAATAATAAATAAGTAGCAGAGTAATTAGTACTATTTTTCGTTTAATAGATGGGACACAACCAGAAGACATACTAATGTCTGACTTTTTTTTTTCCCCCAGGATGATTTTCTGTATAGTGTCTCTGTTCTAAGTGGAATCCTTTGCACAGTCTTGGCAGTAATCAAATTTATGCTGGGAAAGGTCCTTACAAGCAGAGCACTGATAACTGATGGTGAGTGTGACATTGATCCTGCTGCTTTTACAGACTCCTCCAGGGACCCCCGCATGATGAGAGCTGTGAAAGAACATTGAAATAAAGCAGCCACTGAGAAATGGGAGAAAACCCAGACCCAAACCCTGGAACAGTCTGTGGTACCACTGGCCTTTAGCACAGAGAGCTCAGCTGAAATGAGCTATCTAACACCACTAAAAAGTTCAGTGTGCTGTCCATGAATGTGCTGGGAGAGCTCTCTCCTCTGCCACAGCTGCTTCAGGTCTGGAGTTCAGGTAACAGAGCAAACCAGACTTAGCCTGACTCTGGTTTTCCAACCATCTAATGCATCCTATGGCTAGAAATATTATGAGTAATGCCTGGTGGAAGCCAAGCAGTGGATATGTGGATAGTGAGCAATATCAGAGTTAGAGGTAGAGCAGATAATGGATTAGAGGTGTGTTAGTCAGAGTTAGGCTGCAGCAGGGGGATGTGACACCAATTTAGAGGGCTTTGGTTAGGTCACCTCCATCCTCACTGCCTGTGCCTGGTAAAATCCTGAAAGCTCAAATGAAGCAAAGTCTGCTGCAGAAGCACTGCCTGCCTTCAGCAGGGATCATCACAGTGCTGGTGACATCCCTTTGGTGTCACTTGTCACCACAGTGCTTCCCTGCCACTCAGCAGAGCTGCTGGGGCAGGGCAGGTGTGAGGCAAACCCTTCCCTGCCCTGCACTCCTCTGGCCCTGCTGGGCTTTGGCACAGGGTGGATCTCCTCCCCTGAACCCTTGGAGCACCTCACTGCATCAGCTCCTGACTGCTTCTGGTTTTAAAGGCAGGTTGGAAATCATGCTTTCAAAGTAGGTCCAGATGTTCCTCTGACTGCCAGAGCTCAAGCTCCTGAGTCCCCAGAAATCCCAGGGACCTGCCCTTCACACGGGTGAGGCCACAGTGATGGCAGAAGTTTCACAGCCCCCTACAAACCTCTCCCAGTTTTACCTGCCAGGGCAGTGTGAAATACTCAGTGTATACAAACACTGTAGGGTGTTCATGATTCATGGGTTGTGGTACCTAAATTATTTTGCTCTTTGCTACAGATTTCACTTTAAGGAAATTCAATTCTCAGCTTACTCTAGAGATACATAAATTTTGCTTTATTTTAAGCAAATTAAACATACTTAATTTTTTTCTGGATGATGTGTGATAGCACATATTATGAGTATCTCTATCATCCCACTTATATAAATTCTTCATGAGTATTTATATTTTAAATCTGAAAGAAGCAAAAAAGGCATCAGAATAGCTGTGAGGGGGTTACAACTAAGCCATTGCCTCCCTGCATTTGGGATTCTCTCCCAGCAGATCTCCAGCTCAGAGATCTTATCCTTCCCAAGGGGCTCTGCCACTCTAGACATTTGAAAACAAAAATGTCTCCAACCTGCAGAAAGGATTCTGGAAAGGGTGCTGGGAACTGCAGCCCAGTGAGCCTGACTTCCCTCCCTGCCAGGGTGGGACACGTTGGCCATTTCAGAGCTGTGCCTAGGCAGGCAAATGGGGAACCCTCCCTTCAAAAAAATGTAGCTTAGTTTTGAAACAGAGCAGCTCATTCAGCCAAAATATTAGCTGAAAATTCCTAAAAAACTCCAGCTCTGAATTGTTCTCCTGTATGACAGGGAAATCTCTTTCCCCATAATTACATCTTTACATCCTCATGCTAATGATACTGCTTCTGAGCTGGAGATTGCTCATTCTTTGATTAAAAAAAAATAGGGAAAAATATACAATTACCTCAGCCTGGTTTTTATCTCTCTTCTCCTCTTTAGAGCTACTTTAGAAAATGTAGGAGGCTGATCTTAACATGTGTGGTTAAATATCTGCTTTCACAAGATATATTTACATATGTACTTGATTTATTAATGATCAGGAAGAGACAATGTAATTCAGCAGCTGAGACAGATTTAGCAGTCCCTTGCATATCTTTTTTTAGTGTTTTCTGTTTCCTGCTAATTTACCTCCTGTGATCCCTGGCTCCAGACCAACAAACTGTTTTCAGTAAAAGGAGCATGAATTCTTATTCCTGAAAAATAGGTTTATTTTCAGAACAGCAAATTCTCTTTTATGCATTAAACCTCTATTAATTTTCTTTTAATATTTTTTTTAGATTAGGGCTTAACAGCAATATCTCTTTAAATCCTGGATGTATGAATCCTAATGAGGCAAAATGTCACTTGTACAGTTTGTTTACAGCAAAAGCTCTTGGCCTTTTGGGTAATAAAAATAGCCATTTCCTGCCTTGAATTTTGTGACATCCCAGAGGACAACTCTGTGACAGTCAGTGATGTCAGCCAACTTTCCTGTGGGTTTTAGGTACCTGTTTCCTACCCAGATTTAGCCACCTGTTTTTTCCTGTGCTGGCCTTACACTCAGAGCAGTGTCTGGATTAATACCTGCAGCCATTCCATGATTTCCTGCCACACCAGCAGAGAAAGGTTTGCCTGAATGAGAGTCAGGAAGGGAAAACAATTTCCTTTGCAAGTAGCTTTTCAATTATTTGGGACCATCAGCCAAGAATGGCATGAAAATGTTTTATTCTTTTGCATGAATCCATTTGTGCTGATGGATTCTGAATTAAGCTGGAGCAGGGGAAGTAACACTGGTTTAAAATTCTAATTATTAATTTATATTTTATATTCTTTATGGACACAATATACATCATTTCAATGAGTATAAATGAGTAAATAGACAAAGACTGGATGTGAGAGGTGTGGATCAAAGGACAGGCTCAGGAACAAGTGTCAGGTGTATCATTGTTGGCAGTCATGGGAACTGCAAAAACCTGTCTGAGTCCTGTAAACAGCAGCAGGCTAGAGCCGACTCACCAAGCAATATAGAATATTTCAAGTTTGATATTTCATTTCCTATCTAGGTTAAATAGTGTATGGATCTATCAAATTAATGCATTCTCAGTGACTTTTTTGTGTAGAACAACAGGGGTATCTTTTGGGTTATTGTGGGAAAAAATCAGAAAAAGGGAATTTGGAGTTAAAACCAGAACACAGGGAATGACTTCTAAAACCCCAAATCAATAATCAATCAAACAGGAGTTGAACGGAAAAGGGCATTAATTCTTCCAAAAGCTCTGTGAGAATTTTGAAGGGACAGTCTTGGAGAAAAAGAGAACAGGTTAAAAAAAAAAAGGAATCTTAAAAGGATGTTCGTTAGAATTGTAAATACTAGATAAGAAGCTACTGTGGTATATGTAAAGCATAAATAGAAAATATTACCAGGATTATCCTGTATGTCATCAGCAATGTCTGCAGCCCTAAGCAATAGTGCCAAGCATGCAAATAAATATATGGAATGGGATAAAAACTCCAAACTTTGACAGGGAAACTGTGCAAAACCATTTCCCTTTCCATGAGTTCCTGGCGTTCATCCTTTAATTATTTCTTTTCCCCCTTCTAGGTTTCAACTCTCTTGTAGGTGGAATAATGGGATTTTCCATCCTTCTTAGTGCAGAAGTGTTTAAACACAATTCCTCTGTCTGGTTCCTGGATGGCAGTATAGGAGTGTTAATTGGACTTACAATATCTGCCTATGGGATCAAGTGAGTATCTCCTGGGAGCAGGCAGGGCCCTGAGAGATCTGGGAGGTCATAGCCTTTAAGAGTTTAGGTAATTCCAGTGAAATCAGTCCCTGGAATTTATTAGACTGGTAACCAATGCTGGAGCAGAATGTGTGGAAAGGGTTATAAAGGGCTGTGCTCCCCACATCAGCTGGAAAGCAACCAGGACTTAAAAAGAAATCGGAATAATTTTCGATTTTTGTATACTTGAAATAAAATATCTGAAACATAACCAGAAATGATGGATAAAATCAGTCCTCCTTGCATTTATGGCACATTTCTGAGCACTGCTTTGCCTTTGGATTAAAGGAAAGGTGCCCAAAATTAAAGAGAGATCTTGCTACTGATTTCTGTCCCAGCCCTGCCTTTGGCAACCTCTGAACTGAAGGTTGCTGCTCATGTTTCAGATGCTGTTTCTCTTGAATTTTAAGATGTTTTCTTGATTCACATCAGAAACTGAATTAAAAAATCAAATGGAGCTCTGCCATGCCCTTCATTGCTGCCGCAATTTCCCTTAACCCAAATTTTGCACTTTATCCTTCATGGCTTACCTGCCACAAGAGAAAGTGGGAGATGGAGCATCTTAGCTGGAATTATGCCCACTGAGAAGCAGCCCTTGGCCAGGCTGCAGTCAGCCCTCAGCTGGAAACTGTGTGGGTTTAGGTTGGTTTTTTTTTCAACTTGGAAAATGCAATTAACATTTTAATGGGGAGTACCACTCTTAAATAGGTCGGTATAATCACAATTTCCACTGTAAAACTTAATGGTTCTGGACAACTGTAAAGGCTCTTACACCACCTGAGCTCTTTTTTATTCATGAATATTTAAATATTCAGTTCTGGGTGTGTCCTGTGCATGATCCTTTATATGGTAGACTACAGCTGGCCTGTTATCTATATTCTTAAATAAATAAAATCCTTTGTCTTCATTTCTCTAAAGATTTTAAATCCTTTTAATAGTGTCACCTGTTTTAGGTGACACTATTAAAGGCATTCCCCCTTTTCTGTTTAAAAAATACACTTTAAAGTGCTATGTAGTGGATATTAGTAGTGTAACACACCCTATAGCTGTAAGAATTGTATTTAGTGAGGTATACAACTGCTTCTGAAAGTAATATTTACAAAACTAATTCAAAATTATCAGAGGAAACATCTCTTAATTAGGTTTCAGAGGCCACATCTTGGCACATGAGGAGAAATGACACATTTTTGTTTTTGTAATGTCTTTAAAATATTTGATTCTTGAAGTATTTGAGTAAAGTTACAAGTGAGTTGTCATTCTAAGGGTCCCATTGATGGCCCAAGGTGTATTTTACTTTGAAGGGTTATGAATAATCACTAAACTGAAAGTGACAAAGTTCTGGTGCCATTATTTAGAGTTATCACAAGGTATGCCCAGTTAGCTATTAGGTGATGAAGTCTGGGTAAATATTATCATGAGCATTGTTTGAGAATAAGGTATGTGAGGGCTTTCTTTTACAAGCATAATGAATAGGTATATTATATTAATTGATATTATATTAGTTATATTATGTTAGGTTATAGTTATATTATAGGTATATACCTATGTAATAGGTATCTTATGTTATGTTATATTATATTGTATTATATTATAATTATATATTATATAATGATATATTACACAATATTAAATTATATATTATATTTTAATATATTATATAATTATATTATATAATTATATATAGTATAATATTATATATAATATATAATACATATATTCTATTCTATTATTATATTATATTATATTATATTATATTATATTATATTATATTATATTATATTATATTATATTATATTATATTATATTATATTATATTATATTATATTATATTATATTATATTATATTATATTACCCATAGGTTAACTTTTGGTGTTTTCTTAATAACCCTACAAGCCTTAGGGGTTTGTTTGCAGCAGCTGTGTTCCAGCTGAGCCCTGTGCTCTCCCTGCAGGCTGCTCATGGACATGGTGCCCCGGGTGAGGCAGACGCGGCACTACGAGATGTTCGAGTGAAGGTGCTGCCCTCTCCCTGCAAGGACTGTAAAGCCACAGCGTCCTGGCAAGAGGTGCCAATGGTATTTTCCTGAACATGCAGTTTGTTCCCCCGTGGTCTGTTTCTGTTGAAGTTTGTTTGAATGGGAAATCTCTCTGTAAATCTGGCATATTGTGCACACTGCTTGCGATTCAGCCAAACCGCAGCGTTTTGGGTTTTTTTTATTTTTTTAATTTCCTTATTTATTTCCAGTATGCTATTGATTCCTGTGACAATAGAAAACATGCAGTTTGCAGCGTGAACCCAGCTGCCATGTTGTATATTCCAGAGTGAAAGTGTTCTCCATGGTGTGGTAAGCCTGTGGGTAAAGAAGTGCCAGTTTTAGATTTGAGTTTTGGAATTTTTTTTTCTCCCCTGGCCTGTATTTTCCCAAACACATGCTGTAACAGGAGTACAATCCTTGCTAACCTCTTCGACTAAGGGTATCTTACATAGAGTCTGGACACCAAGAGCTGTGTTGCTTAAAGCACCTGAGTAGCTACTTCCACCCTCTTGTTGAAACAGACACCCAGAAAGAGCAGGCACTGCCCTTCCTGTGATCAGAGAGATTCTGCATTTTACCCCCAGATTAACTGAAACGATACCTCTTCAATTTAAATTCTATTTTTTCTTAATGAGACACTGTTCATAGCTTTGCATGGACCAAACAAGCACACACAGTATTACTGTACAGACCAAAGCCAAAAAAGTCATGCAGGGAAGAGGAGCTGCTCAAGGAATGGGATTTTCATCTCCTATTTTACCATCTGCAGCTGTAGCAGCGTGTGTGACGTTGTGGTTGCTCTGTAGTCTGACAAAGGCACAGCAGTGGCTCAATCTCATGGTGAGATACAGATCTATTTATTAGGTTTAGATTGTCCTGTAAAATGTTGCTCACTTTCCACCACACATCTTCTATATTACTTAATAGCAGGTTAAATGATTGAAGAATCTTGATGTATAATCAATAAAACTGGTATCTATTTTATACAGTATCTGTAAGTAACATTTGAAAACTATTTCCAGAATGTATCATAGAACAAAGTCTTCCTGTATAGCAGCTATTAAACTGGATTCTCTGGCTATAGCCATTTTCTCTTTATTTGATGTATTCCAGGTCAGTTTTCACAACAGAGAATCAGTATTATTGCTTCTATTTATCACAGGTGAGTAAAAAATAGGACAGACCACTGTAGAGTTTGAAATAAGGCCATGGTAAGTAGGTGAGTAGCTAGAAATGCCCATTTCTAGTACATAACAAAAGACTACAGATAGGAGAGTAGATGTACAATTATACTGATCAGTGAGGGAGGTACAGTGGAGATGCTGGTTTTTTTCACAAGTAGGATGTTAAAACTGCATTTCCCATCATCTGTGACTTGACCAGGTCCTTAAGGATCTCTAGCACAAGCCAACTCCCACAGATATGTGTTGGAAGAGACCCCCCAGTGCTTTCCCAGCCCTGGCAGTGCCCATATGAGTGTGACAGTATTGGAAAGAGAACATGCCTTGATACAGGATTCCTTATGGCAAAATGAAATTTGCCCTGCTGCTATCGTTTGCTTTCACATGTTTTGGATCAGTTAACTTTGTATTTGTATGCAAAGTGGTGCCATCAGTGCTGATGCTGCTTGTGCCTTGCTGTCACAGGATGATGTCACCCAGCTGTAAGGTGACAAAGGAGCTACTTCAGAGGAGCATTCAGCAAGGACTCCAGAAGGACTGGAAAGTGTAGGACTGCTCACTGTACTCAGCACAGGTGGATTTTTAAATCTCAAATGCCACCCCAAGACCCTTTTGCTTTTCCCATTATGTTTTTCTCTCACATCAGTTCCGTGAAGGGAGCTGTGAGCTGGTACTTCCTCACTGATTAATAGCGTTTTTCAGATATCTTCAGCCTCAGAATCACAGAGCCAGGGCCTGAACCCAGCAATATTAGACATTTCATGAGTTTGTTAGTTTTCTTGATACTGTTTACCCCTTTCCACCTCCCTGAGGGCTTTACTCCCACTCAGTCCCATTGAGAATTTTGAGAATGACATTTGAGAGCTACAGAAGTGCTGGTCCCCAGGGCCATGCAGTCCAGCAGCCTGTTTGTAGCCCAGTGCTGCAGAAAACTGAGAAGGGACAGGGTGGTGCTGAGCTCCTGGTATAACCTTTGCCACACCAAAGTCCCAAACCACTGAAAGGATGCAGGACACTCAAACCAACACCCAGCTGAAACATTAAATAGTTCTGTTCGAATGCTGAGTGCAAACAGGAGCACAGATGTGCTGCTCATGCACAAAGGAAGGTTAAACACTCAGTTAATGAAGTTTCACACTTCCTTCTGGAACTCTGGAATGCTCTGAGGAGGTTTCACCTGCAAGAGGATATGTGGGTAAACAAGTTAATCATACTTTTACCAGATTAACTTAAACCAATTGCAGAGAGTTTTCAGTTACCACAGGTGCTTCAAAGCATTAGCAGGTAAATGCAAGAAAATAACAGAAATCCTTGTGATACTTGATAAAGTCCAGGAAAAAAATGATTCTCAGAAATGGTGATAAAGCCAGCTGGCATCGAGGAGACTCTGTGTGACAATAGCAGAGAAAATAACTGCTCATCCATCTCCTGTGACACTGCTCGAGCCAGCCACCTCAGAGGGAACAGTTCCTATATGAGCTTGCTTTATTAAATGTCAGTGCCTGTTGATTTTTTCCGACTATGAGATGGCAGGTTTGCTTCTGGCTAGGCTAAGGGAAGGTGGACTTTTCAAAAGCTGCAACAGCTCAAAAGCACTGGGACTAATCACCTGAAACTTGGCACTGGCCACCCTAATAACCTGCCTGGTGATCACAGCAGCCTCAGCACTGCCAGGGGCTCTTTGTTGTGCACAGGGTGCAAGGAAGGAGCCTCAGTGCTCACACAAGGAGCAGCACTGGCCAGAATGAGCCTGCAAACTGACACTTATTAAAGTCTGGCCAAGCTCAGAATTGCAAATTAATCCCTGAAAGTGACTGTGACACTGAGCAGATGCTTTGAATCTGGCCATACTGTTCAGCAGAGAAGGGAGCTCAAAAACTCTGTCAGGATTACAGGAGCTGCAATCCTGAATCCCCAGCCGCGACCCACACACACCAGGTAGGCATGGGAAATGATAATGTTCACTTTTAACTAAAAGCCAGATTTTTTTGCATCTTGTCATTTAAAAACATCACCAGACTAATATCTGCTGCTGATTTATTCCATTTTACTTCTTGCTATAGTAGGCAGGCCATAAATAAGCATCATCCAACCACGGTGGGAAAAGAGCCTCAAAAGAAGCTCCCTGATGATGTTCCAGGAATGGACCTGAAGCAAAGATCCCAGACAAGAAGCTCCTCAGATGTGGTCAAGTTCAGCTGTAGGTACACCTGCAGCTGGAAATGTACCACAAAGGTGCTCACCACTGCTAATACCACTTGCATTTCTGCAGTCCCAGCTGCCTGGGAAAAAGTGAAGACATTTCTGGCATTCTTTTTTGTGGGCCAGCTCATGGAGATGAGGACAAGGATTAATAGAATAGTTTAGGGTGGGAGGGATCTTTAAAGGTCATCTAGCCCAAGGTCACCCAGTCCCTCTATTAAACCTTAATAATATGCAGACCAGGAATGTTTGTTCCCAACTTGACAACACATTTTCCTTGGCAGTCAAATAAAGAGCTGAGGAAGCTCCTTGAACCGAGATTATCCCTGGAATTCATGGACTTGTGTAGATGCTTCTGACAGGGGTTCCACACAGTTCTGCTGTGCTGGCAGTGATTTCTCACCTCTCTGCCTGTGCTGGGTGTGCTGCCACCAAGAGGAGCTGTGACAGAGCCATCCCTGTGCCTCTGGATGTGTTCATCCAGGACCAGGAACTGCTCAGGAGCAGCACACAAAAACACATTCCTGTGGCCTGGCACGTGAGGCCAGGTTATGCAATGTGAGAGCATAATTAATGCAAGCAGCAGAGCAGCCAGGGATGTTTCCCTCTGCTGTTCCCCCAAGGCTGGGAGCTGCTGTTTTCCTTTCAGCCATGGGATCAGTACTGGGGGTAGCACTGAGCAGTTCCTGCTTTTTCCCTGTTCAGTGGGCACAGCTGCCCCCAGGCCTCCAGCCCACTCCCCAGGAGCTGCAGGAGAAGGGAAGCTCAGAGCTCAGGTCCTGCAGGAGCTGACACCAGCACCACCATTCAGCTGCAGGCAGGCTCAAAGTACATTTTTTTCAAAGTTAGCTCGGCAAGTAACTGGGAAACATCCCATTTTGTCAGCTCCCACTGCTGGCACCAAACCCAGCACCCTTCTGAGCTCACCTCATGCTGACACAGGCTGTAGGGATTATTGTCACCCCTCACCTCACCACGGAGCGACGAGTGGAGGCAACTCCTCTTAAACAGGCCAAGTGACAATGCCAACCTCCTGTTAACCAAGCCTGCAGCACAGCTGGGGCTGATCACACCAATTCCACCCTCCTGTGGAGGTGAGGAGGGAATTAAAGCCAGGAGGGGACTCTAGGGATTTGGCAGCTTCCCTTCCACCATGCCCTGTACTTACAATGGCAGCACCAGCTGTTACCTGCTGAGCCACCAAAGGCTCTCACCTCTTTCTTTGGAGTTTTGACCCTTTCAGCATTTTTGTGCAGCACTGGTTTGCTTTGACATGTCTCTCCTCACAAAGGTGCAGGGAGCAATGTCTTCAGCCAGGCAGTGCTTCCCTGAGGTCCTGCAGGAGCAGGGACCCCCGAGCCAAGGCTCCCAAGCAAAGCAGGACACACGGTGAGACCAAACACCTGGAGCCTCTTCTCTACAAACCGGTCCCAAGTTTTTTTTGCTACAAGGATTTACTACCTAAATTTCAGCTAAATGCAATCTCCACTATCAATAAAATAAAATAACAAGTCCTGACAAGCATAAACACAAATACAGGGGAGTGTGAGGCAGCAGAGTGGGCGCTCCAGCTCTTGCACACTGAGGGAAGTGTTTTCAGAGCAGCACAAGGTCCCAGCAAAACGTTTCCATCTGTGGACTCTCTACCAGCTGGAGTTTGACTAAACCCAGCCTAAGCATGTGAGAGTTGAAGTATCCAGTTTTTAAGCTCCCCCAAAGGAGCTTTCCAATACAGCTGCATGGTGTATTTTTTATTCCAAGTTCCAATTTTCATAGATTTTTTTTCCATTATGTGACTGCAACACAGCCCACATCTAACTCTAGCTGCTTACCATTTTACAGATGTCTCTTCAGCTTTTTAGATGTCAAATGTGAACAACAATTAAGGGAATGAAACAGGAAGGAAAATGTTTCCAGAAATAAGCAGAACAAGAGCCTGAATGAGCAGTGTCATCCACTAATTCGTTTTGATGGTAGGAAACATTTGGAAATTGTGGTGTGTTGAATAGCAACACAGAACCAACAACATTTTCACCCAATTTAGTCCAAGGGGAAGTATGCCAAGGACCATAAAAAGGGGCAAGTGGTGAAGGATATTCACATACTTTTCCTCACTGAAACAGCCATAAAAGGCTGCACAGTGGAAAAACTGTGGATCTTTCCACTGCACAGTGAAAAAACCACCCTTTGCAGCCATAATGCACAGAACTCCTCAGTGAAGAGACTGGCCAAGTGGATATCCAAATCCAACCCCGAAAACCTCTGCCAGCCTGCAGGCATCTGTTTGACATCTTCATTCATGCTCTTGCTCACCAGGGTGTGTGTCATTCACTGGGAGAGGGACAGTACAAGCTGATAGTTACTGATTTCTGTACTCTTCTGATTCTACAGTACTCATTTATGTGTGGCCACATTAAAAACAAAAAAACAAAACCTCAACAAACTTAGAAAAAGGTAATGCTGAAAAAAAATGAACTGTTGCTTCTCTCCAGTGCAGTTGTGTTGTTTTTTTTTTAATACATAGCAACTGTGCTACCAATGGATATTTTTTTAACAGATAAAGAGCTTTTTTTTTTTTAAACTATTATTTTTTCCACTGCATACTGCTCCTTCATTAATTGCTCTATTACTCTTGGATGCCTCCACCCAAACCTCTCCACATTCCCAGCAGCTGACAACAGAGAGCCCTTCCCTCACTCTTGGCCGGGCTAACAAAACCTGAGGTGGGCAGAAAAGGCCTGTCAGCAGAATGGGTGCCACTGCCATACCCTGACAGCTCCCCTGGAGAAGTGTCACCCTGGGCATTTGTATTTGTGCAGAGCTGCCACGGTGATTTCATGTGGCACCTCTTGAGGGCACTGAATGCACACCCCAGTCTCACGTGGGCCAAAGCTTCATGCCTGGGCCCTTGTTCCTCATGCAAATGTTTCATTCCTGAGTGCTTAGCATGTTCAATTGGATCCTGCAGGAGAATGCTCTCTAAAGCTGCTATTTTACCACAGTGCAGCTCCATCTTTCAACTCCACGGTGTATTGTGCCAGGAGGTCTTGCAGGCCTGAGAGCCACTGTGCAATTCCAGTCTCACTTTCCCTTTCTCCCAGATTTACAGTCTGCTGTAAATTCAGTGTGTGCTGTAATTGAGCGTGCTGTAAATTTATAGGAAAGCAGGAATTTCTAACTCCTGCTGTGACAAAGCTGCCTCCTGAGAGGAGGCTTGATGTAACCCAATAATCCAATTTTTACAACCCAGGTTTAAAGCAAAACAAAGCAAACAGTTCATTACTCACCTGATGTTCTGCTGGCTGTGGTGTGGGACTTACCTGTGCACAGGTGGGGCAGCAGCAGAAACACCCAGCTGCAGAGTTGGAAGAAGCCCCAGAAATGCAGTGTGGGATAAAAGGCAGCTCATGGCATTCCTATTTAAGCACAAAGCAATCATAAATCCAAATCACACAAGAAAAAAGTTTATTGAAAAATAAATTCTCCCTAGTTTTTTTTTTCTACAACAGTGAAAACAAAGCATTTTTCTATGCCATTAAAGTACAGACATTTACTGTTCTAAAAAAAAAAAAATTAAAAAAAAATCCCATCTTATTGAACCCCAGGAACTTGGCAGTATCTGAACCACTGCGTTCTGTTCTGTTTGAATCCAACTGCTTGAACATAATATAGTGGAACACAATCACTGAAATAAAACAAAGGATTAACCTATTAGGGGAGAATTCAAACCAAACACCCCACAGTACCAGCCTGATCCTGAAGTTCTTGTGTCCATTTAAACCCCTCATTGACTCCACATTATTATTTGCAAAAAGCAGTTATTTTACTTCCAGTGAATTCAGTAGGGTTTTTTCCCAATTTGCACTGCCACAGGGCTTATTCAGACTCTGACCCTCTTCACCCACGAGGAGGGAGACTCCTGCAGGGAATGATGCAGACCAGAACCCAAAGAGCTGCCCCAAATAGCACTCTGGAGAATCTCCCTGCAGTGGTCAGCTCAGCAAGCTCAGGGGATCAAAGTCTCCAAGCCCAAATTAGCTTTGTAAATATTCCCCGATATTTTTCTTTTGGCTGTCTTAGAATCTTCAAGGGCAACTTTTCTCACAAAATTTACTCTCTTTTTTCCTTTGGTAAAAACTGCCATTTCCTCCTCCTCTCCTGCATTCCTTACAAAAACCAAATTAAACCCACGACTCCTTAAAAATATTTTTCACTGTCACTGTACTGTCAACAGATCTGATAATGAACATAAATTAGTTCTGGGTATTACACCATTAAAATTAACTGCCTTCAGACAGCAATTTAACTTGATTTATCGTGCGCCTATTTGATACTTCAAACTACTTTGCAGCTGCTGGAGCCTGAGCCAGGTCGTGTTTCATGCACTTGATGCCCTGGATGGCTCCAGGAAATGCCCAGCATTATTTACATGTTCTCCTTAAAGCCAAGGATTTGGTGGCTCCTGCAGGACCCAGGGCTGTGTTTGCAGTGACAATACAGATGTGTTTTCCTGCACCAGAAGCAGCCACGTGCTTTGGTGGCCATGGGGACAGAGGGTCCTCAATGCTTTAGTTCTGTGAGCCCTTACACCAGGTGACAAATTCTGGTCCCATGCACAGCTCACTTTAATAAATTGCACCTGCACTGAACTGCCCAGCAGAGAGAAGGGTTTCAATCACTTGAGCACAACTGATTTTTTAAAGCAGTTTTTGTGTGTTGAGGGTGAAGTTATTACTCATTTTATCAAAACTTTGAGGACCTGGTTTTATTTACTCATTTAATAAAGAAGTGGCTTAGTGCTCTTGAGAGAGGTTGGCTGAATTAAAACCCACTTTTATGTGTTCTAATTACATGAATATGCAAAGGATGACACTGTTAAAAATGAACAGGGCCCAGTGTGCAAGGCACATCAGCAATGGTTGCACTCTGTTACTTTTCCTGGAAGAAAGAAGAATGAATGATGCCTCACACCTGAGGCACTCTGGGGTCCAGCCTCTGCTATTTTAAACACATTCCTACAGTAAACATTTTACACTTGATACATGGAGTTGCTGTTTACACATTCCATTTAAATATAATTAAATTTGGAAGTTACAAACTGATTTTAAAAAACCCCTACAGAATTGCTTGAAAATGTGTGGATGAGATTGAAGTCACTGCCCATAAAACGGGGTGGTTTGATGTTACATTTACAGCAATATTAAAGCAGATCACAATAAAATCCTCTATGTCCCTGGCCATTTCAGCTCCAATGAAAACACATCTGTCAGTGCACTGTTCTCCTGGAGTTTACAGCATTCCCTGTAACAATGGGGCCAAAGGAGCTGGGAAGAGATCACAAGTGAGAAGCTGAAGGCATAGCAGCTGCAGGACAAACACCACAAGGAAACAGCCATGCCAAATGTTAGCACCCCTGGAAAAAGGACTGGGAAATCAGAAACTGATAACTCCTGGTCTCTCTAAAAATAAACAATAAAAAATTCTATCCCTCAGACTCCCAGCTGTTGACTGAATAGCAATTTAACCACATTTTCAACTGATACCTTAATAATTAATCAGTATCATCAACTTAGTCAGAGCTGATCTATGTTGTGACAGCAAGAAAAACTGACTGCTGATATGTGAATAATATGCCTTGGAAGTGTTTGGTCTTTATCATTTAAGGTACAGTGCTTTACACTTATTAAAAAGGGAGGGCTGATTCTTCAATTTTAAGAAACATGAACGGAGGAGTTGTGCTCTCACTGAAGCCAGGGGGAGTCACTAAGTTAATGAGGCTTGGATGAGACTATATCCAGCCCAACTCATCCCAGTTAATTTATTTTACTGGCAAAATCTGGTCCTGAAATGAACTCTGGGCAAAAGACATACCTGAGAAAGCAATTTGGGTTTTGTTTACATGAACAGGGCTGCAAACTCAGAAATCCCTTTGCAATACAGATGGGCCACACACTCTGAGACGGGAGGGAATGGCTTTTGTATTAAGGACAAATCAAGGATGCTGCCTAGGATTTTAAAGGACAGTGGTACAACATGACAGCCTGACTTGGAGCTGATGATACCAAGAGAAATTTTCAATGAGTCTGAATTCTTGATAATCAGCAAGGTGCAGAAGCTGACACAAAGTAGCTGGGGCAGAGTGGAGCTGGGAAAGTGCAGAGTCCTGGCTCTGGCTACAAGCCCATCCCAACTGAAATCTGATAAGCAGCTACTTTGCAAAATACTACTGCAGAAAAGTAGTAGCATAAAAAAGGAAATCCATCTGCACTAAGCTGACCAGTCCCTGCACACTGAGAGCTGCCAGTTCAGCTGTGATAAAAGGCCAATATTCTCTGGTAGCACCAGGAACCGCCCCGTGTACGTCCATGCAGAGACATCTTTATCTGAAAAACCAACACCTCCCAAACCTCATTCTGGATCTTCAATTTTCCTGCCCATCAAATCAGTTCTGGCTGTTCCTGGAGGTTTTCTGTTATCATTGTCTCCCTGGGGAATGTTAATGGCTTTCCTTTGCTCCCTGGTCATTGAACAGACATCCTGTCCCAGCAGGAGCTCTCATGCCAAATCACAGATTCTCACTAAATTGCATTCTGCTTGCAGAAGCAATATTTTGCAGGAATTATGAAAAGTTATAGTATCTTTTATCTTATTAAGCCTTATATAGTTTTAGAACATATTTCTCCACTACTTAAAAACATTCAAAATTCACACCACTAAGTTGTAGAGTCATCAGCACAATTTACCTGGAATTAGTGTTCCATTATATTGTTCAGACAGTGTCCATATTCCAAACACATATCCAAACCCCAAAGAAAGTAAAAAAGGCACATAAACATTAAATATTTGTAGAAACATAATCTGATATGAACAAGCAAACACACCGCTGCAACTATAAATTACAAAAAGAAACATAGAAACTAAGCAAAAAATGCAAAAAGCAACTCTATTTATACATGTGCAAATCAACTTGCATATATGAAATAAATGAGGTTTTTATTGGCATTTTTAAACAGTGTGTATTTACCAACTTTACCTTTCAAAGGCAAGCCTTTTATGTTAATTTTAATAAATATGTAAATGCTTCTCTCAAGTTTTCTAATCCCGTAGGAACAAGATTTTTGAAAAAAACTAGGTCACATACAAAAATACAAAATTTTAAAACAAAGAATGTCTTGATATGAGAGATATGTTTAAAAGCTTGTAAAATGGTTTAGGTATTCAACTTTTGACATTTTTTTCCCCATCAATCGCAGATCAATATATTCAAATGCAGTCATGCAAAAACCTGACTTCTGAGCACAGGAAGCTGCAAGCTCTACTCAGACTGAAAAGAGCAGCACAGTTCCCTCTCTGATGTCCCTGTTTGAGTGCAAGAACATGACTACACACCTTTATTCTTCAATTAGGAAAGAAAATAGTTATGGAACTCAGACAGAAAGCTGCCACTCGCCTGAAATGTGGATATCTAAACCAGGTTGTAGGAAATAACTCAAACTCTTCACTAGTCCCACATGGATTTGCCTGAGTGCTGATCTGCAGAAGGATTCACTAATTTCTCACTGTGCGAGGGAAGGCGGCTGTGGGACGGGGAGGGTGAGGAGCTCAGTGAGCAAGGCTTGCAGAGTCTATGCACTTACAGTTCTCATGATAGTCTCCTTTTACATGAAGCTGTAGGTCTTGGTTTGTTATTCTTCAAGATTAATGAGTCTTCTCTAGAGGTTGCAGTGGAAACAAGAACAAGAGACCACTGACACTGAAGCCAATTTGGATGTTCTGTCCCTGGCTGAAACACAAGCAGCATTGGTGCTGCTGTTGCATTTTTGCCAGAATGCACAATTCAGTTCAGCAGACTAGAAACAGTGCTACAGCATGAAAAAACAGCTTATAATAAACTCTCCCTGCTGTGGTAAAGGCAAACTTAGCATTGAGCAAAGCACTAGACCAGAAAATGTTATAATAACAAATACCAAACCCCTCCCGTCTTTAAAGGTTTAGAGGCAAAATCAAATGCAGTATGTATTGCCATGTGGGCCTTACAGCAGGGGGAACCAAGCAAACATGTATTTACAGCAAAGAATTACACTACAGCAAAGCCCACCTTTTGCATCCTTTAAGTGCACACGCACAAATCTTTGTTTCCAACATAATTCTGTGATATCCCAGCCCAAAATCAATTCCTGCCTGAAAAACATCAGGCTGAAGACAAGTCCTGCTCTTGCCTTTACTTTCAGCACCAGCTGGAAGTTCATACACTGCGAGAGGCAGCATTTTCTAGTTGCACAAATATGCACAGGTATGCAGGGGATATTTTATGTAAATACAGAATGAATTGTTGTGCCTGCTCAGACCCATTTCCAATTGTCCTCCCCCAGCTTTTCCAGGGCAGTAAAACTATGGTAAACTACATTTGTGCTGACTGCAGCAAATGCTGAGCTGTGGCAACAGGAGGGATTTTCATACTGGTTTGCGTTTGTTTTCTTTTCATTCAAAAATTTTGCCTCCCATTAGAGAACCCAGCTGTTCTGTTTCTGGAAAATTAATCTAAAATACAGCACATTTGCACATCATCAAACCCAGATCCTGGTGACCCTGGTGTTCAACAGCTCCCACAGCCCCTTTTTGGATACTCAACAACCTCCTGTGATGTGCAGAGGGATGTCATGGAGTGTTACAGGTAACACTGTCAGGAGTGTTGAGGCAGGAAACCAAATGCTTGAAAAGGCTCATTCACTGCTTTAAAATTGGAATTTAAAACATAGACTGTTCTGGAGGATTTCTCCACAGTGCAATAGCATCTCCCTTGCCTGGTCTTTGGTAGGTCACCACATCCGTCAATATTCCCACACAGATAATGAACACTGCTTACCAGAAAAATCTGAACCAAGCACGTATGTCTGAGAAAGGAAAATGTAAAGCATCTCTGCCTTTCATACTACCTGGTAATCTTTATGAAAAAAAAATATTTGTGCTGATTTGGGGTTTTATTCCAGCATGATGAGAGCATGTCCAAATTGCAAACCTACAGACTGACTGCAGATTTGTTTCTCACTAATCTTAACATGTAACTTCCTGACTACAAATGGTGCTGTCAAGCATGTCACCTTCTGCTGAAAATAACAAAAATTACTTCTGTGAAAAGAAGGCAGTTTAGAGGAGCTAACTTGCTTCTCTCAAAAAAACCCCAAAACCCAACTTTGATTTAAATTCTGAACTCTTGATTTGTTTTCTTCTAAATTTGTAATTGGTGTGCCTGATTAAACGGGAAGAAGAAACAAGGAACAAGCAGCCCCCTAAAACCAGAAAAAAAATCAAAGAACCCAAGAGGACTGATTAATTCTTTTCTTTTCAGTTCTTTGTCTCTTCTTACTTGAACTCCAGAAAAAAATTCTCTTAAAAAACCTAGCTAGTTGTGAAGACATTTTACATTTCTACCATACAATAATTATAGTTAGCTGAGTTTAACCTTTCTATGTCATTCAGCAACACTTTAACTACTGGAAGCCATAGCAAACTGAGCCTCTAAGGATAATATTGCTCCAATGATGCTGATACTTTTTGCTTCACACAGTATTTCTAGTAGACAGACTACAACAGAAGCATGGGCAAATTCTGAGGATTACTCCCTAAATGGGACCAGTAAACTGTGATGAGTCCATTCCAAACATGGTTGTGTGTTTTTGTAGCTTTTCCACACTGAGGAATGCCACAACCCCAGTGAGCTGTGCAGTCACCAGGATGTGTCACACGCTGGCACCTGCCTATTTGCTCATTTGTGACACTCTGCTTAGGCTGCTCTGGTGCAGCAGCTGTGATGCAGACAATGCCTCACTGTATACAAATATTTAATTAAAAAAAAAAAAGGAAAAACCCCAAAAACAACTGAGCCCAAATAACCCAATGGCAGGGTACAGAGCTCTCTCATTATTCCAAGTTCTTGTGAACTAAACCACTCTGTAGCCATTCAAGCCAAAGCTGTACCCAAACCAGTGCACCTTGAATAAAATGTTAGTCCTCCTTCCCCAGCATCCCTTCCCTCAAGCACACTTTTCAATTTTCTACTGGAATGAAGTTGAGATCCTTTAGCTAACCATGATGGGGGATGTCCTAACTCATTAAAAAAATAGAAAACACTTCACCCAAACAACAAAAACAGAAGTTTGATGGGTCTGGAAATCTTCTACAAACTATTCTGTGCAGTCATCTTCAAATCACTGTCGAACACGAGACTCGTTTCTCTTCACAAACAGCTGAAGGAATCTGAAGAGTGACACTGCAAATGTCCTTACAGGAAGAAAAGATCAGTTACAGCTGTTTTGTTATGAATCCCTCCTCTCTTAGTAGATAATTCAGCAATGATAGCTCTGCCTGCAGTGGAAAACCTGGACCGAAGTGCAGGGAGTACCAAGGATCTCCTCTCCAAAGGACTCTGGTTGTGCCCAGCTGGGAGCAGCCCTGCTGCTGCTATAGGCAGTCCTTGCAGAGCGCAACCTGCCCCTTGATATAGTCCCTGCAGGGGCAGATCCTTCTGTGGGCAGGGTGGGAGCCAGCACAGCTGAACAGTAGCAGGTCACCTTGAAAAACACAGTGCTTCCTCCTTCCATCAAAAGAGGGGACCAGGATATCGTTTGCAGACTCCATGGTGAGACATTCGATATTGTACCTAAAAAGCAAAGCATGTCATCTGCATCACACCTGAGGTCATGGCAGTTTGGTTCAGTTTTCAACCTTCCTCACTAAAAATAACAAACTCTGCTCTACTAGATCCTAAACTGAGTGCATTTACAAGGGCAGCTTTCCAGAACATGGCTTTTCTGCTGTACAGATTCTCTCTGCAGAGGGCAGTGCAGCCTTTACAGCTTTACTGCTTCCTAAAGATTAACAAAAGAAGTTAAAGAGAAAAAACTGCTTTTGACTATTCCCCAAAACCTAAGATTTCAATACACCATGGATTTTCAGTAGGACAGACTCGAAGACTCTGAAATCAGGAGATATTCTCTTTGATTTCAGGAAGTCTCTTCCCCAGGGAAGCCCCCCAGAGCCAGCTGGAGGTGGGTGAGCTGACTGTGGGGATGAGGGATGCTGCTCCTGGGCTACAGGGAACAGAGTCTGCAGCTCCCAGGAACCAGCCAGCAGAAAATGGAAAATGCCAGTTGCCATTTGCTGACCACAAAGCTTAAGCACTGGGGTAGCAATTCCAGCAAAACCTTGTTTTTCACTTATTCTGGAAACATTGGTAACCTTCAGCATTTAACAGACGGGTTTTTTTCCATGGGATTATGATTTTGTCTAGACAGCTAGAAAGAAAGTTTTTATATGAGCTGCTCCCGAACTCCACTGGAAATTACAACTTTTCAAAGAAAATACAAACCCCAAAATCTTCTACAATGTAATTTAGCAAAAAGTGGGGATGGAAAACCTGGAAAGCAGATTCCCCAGCAGCCATTTGTGGGAGCCTGGTTTTGAGGACTTTGTTTTCACTCTGAGAGGAACACAGACACATTTCCAATAGAGCATCCCAAAGCAGCATTCCTTTCCTTAATGCACAGCTGGTGAGTTTTACACATCTGCACCAACATCTCCAGTGTAGCAGGGCTCACAGTCCTCTCCCCAGGACAATGGTGACAGAAGGGTTGTGGCCCCTGTGCTCCTGGCAGGGTGCTCTCAGCAGTCAGCACTACACACACACCCCAAAGCACTGCCAGGCTCTCACTCACAGCTTGCTGCAGCCAGAGCTGCTCTCCCCACCCTCCCTTCTCACAGAACCTGTGCTCTAAATTCCAAGTGTGGTAAAAACCAGTGCAATAAGGAGACCAAACAACATATTTGTGATAGAAGTACTTACCTAAGCAGAGCTTTGTCCTTGTTAAGATGCTGGAAGAAGGAAGGCTCACAGATGAGCTGGCTTTCCTGACAAACTTGCTTACAGGATTTTCCAGGTTCAGCAATTTTGACTTGAAGGGCACTTAATGGGGGCCACATCACCTGCCCGTGACAGAAATCCTGCAGTGACAGATCATGTTTTGTTATGAGGGGCACCTTTAAATGCTACAGTTCCACTGTCCAGAGAGTGACCAGCTGCCCAGTGTATCTGGCCCCATGTCTTCACACTCAAACATCCCCTGAAGACCCCACTGCCATGGGCAACCACACAACCACTGAACCAGTGGTTTATTCCAGCAGCTTTATTTAACCAATTGTTATTTAACCATTATTTAACTTTATTTAACCATTATTATTTAACCAATTTTTATTCCAGCAACTTTGTTCCCATTTCAAGCTTGTGCTGCTTTCTCTGTGCTTCCTGCCTTCACCACAAACTTATCAAAATAAGGTCTCAATCTCTATTTTTGCTTTTTATTTTTGGTTCATCTGACATGATAATTAGGCAAAGTGCTAAGTACATGCAGCTAAAAATTGTGCTCAAGCATCCTGGGAGCTGTGAAGCACCACCAGCTTTTGACAAATAGTCAAAGCAATGAACAAAATTACAATATTCTGTGGATTTCTGAGAAGCACAAGGGAGGGCTTAGCCCTTAGGGGAGGACCAGAGGGAAGACACAGGTTTCAGCCACAGGTGCCATCTCTTGTCTTTTGCTCCCTTACATTGAGCTCCACTTCTTCCTGATTGACAAAAACTCCCAATTATAACTAACTTGGGTAGAATAATCAAAAGCAGTAGTGATACTTTTACAGGTTTTGTCATCAATACAGAAGCAAAAAGCTTAAAGTGTTTATTGGCAGGGAAGTGGGAATAGCTCTGCTGTGTTAATTGCCCTCCTGACCTGGAGCTGTGTTATTCTTTAGGACTGTCTTTTATAGCACCCACCTTCAAAAACACAAGGGCAGACAGATGTCCAGTGCCCTTGAAAGAAATGCTGGCAATTAAATGACATATCAGAGATAAAGGTTATTCCTATCTCTGCTCTGCAGCAGCCAGAACAAAAGGCAGAGCTGGCTACTGCAACAGATCTGGCTTGGGCACAAGTCCAAGCAAACACACAATTTCTAGAAACCAGGGTCCCATGTAAATCCCTGCAGTTTATTACTCAACTGAACATCTCCTGCTGCTCTCAGCTGGCAGTAATGCCCAGGGACCAAAAGTCCTCTAAGTAACTGAGTTCCAAACCATTTAAATCTTTATTGATTGAAACTAAATACTTGAAAAATCTGCCCAGAGGCTGCAATTCTGCCCAGAGACTGCAATTCCGCCCAGAGACTGCAATTCCATCAAAAAGTACCTCAGTATTTAAGTGATCCTTCTTGATCCAAAGCTTTTATGTGTGTACACAGCTAAGGAAGTCACATACGCACTGAAAAATGGCTTTGCCTTTCTGCTTTCATATAATGCCAAGGTCTGCACAGCTACTATTCCTACTTGGACAGCAGAAACACTGAGAAGCTTTAAAATGGAGATGGTCCTCCCTTTCCAACATCATCCAAAACAGAAGTTCATACCTGTTTCTCAATAAAGGCATTCATCCTCTGCAGCATTCCCTCACAGGTAAATTCATAGGGCAAATAAGGGTCAATCTGTGGAGACAATGTGTTGAGGTTAGAGGGGTTTTTGTTCCAATCAACTTCATTGTGTACTCTGTGACAGTAGCTTCTGGTCCAAATACTCCATTATAGCAACAAAAAGCATTAATAAACTCATTGAAAAATAAGTTTACAAAACCATCAGCAGTTTTAGTTGATTTTTCTCCTTTTTAAAGGCAGTAAGAATTGCTCCATGACTATCTTTGTGGAAATTCAGGGCACACTGCAAAGTGGCAGATATAAGGCTAGTCTGAGAGCCTCTGGGATTCCAGAGCTCCTGTTTTAACTAAGTTTCAGTTTTGAAGCTGAAGTGACAAAACAGATTGTGATACCTTTGAAAATTCCTTCATACTCTTCCCCCCTTGAAGTGCCCTCATTGCCATTCCTCACTGTAAGTGCACAAGCACTTCTGTGGGAATCTCAAGGCTACAAACTCAGAGTGGAGCAGGGCAGAGTCTGCAATGCTCTGAGAATCAACAATGAAGCTTCCTCACTGAATGCACAAAAAACACAGATTGCTGTATAATTCACCTGTGAAATTCTCTTTTCTATACAAATTCACCCACTCATTTTTTTCAAGAACCTGACATATCCAGTACTAAAACATAAGAATTTCAATACCACAGATATGGAATAACCATTTTTTCTTCAATATCCTACCAAAATGCAGCACTCATTAGAATAAAATTAGGAAGCACGGTATGTGCAGTACACACTACACCCTCAAGTGCTGATAGCAAACTGAAGACACATTTCTCACCTTTTGATTCAAAATTGATTTCACAGCCTTCTCAACCTCAGAAAGATCATTGATGTCCACAGTCCACACATGGGGCTTCCCAATGTAAACTTCAGCATAGGGATGCTGAGAGGTCAACTGAAAGAAGAAATTATGTTGGTAAAAATTAATGGGTAAAGATATCCTTGCCTCTCACTCTCTTAATCAGCCTTGGATTAATCAGTTAGAACACAACAGTCAGCATCATTCCTTCTGAGTTACTTTTCAGATTTTCTCTTTAAATTTAGAGTGTGAATTTAGTTGGAAAACTGAAAATCAGATAACACAGATCACAAGTCAGATACGTGCACCTCTAATTTGTGGCTTCAATCCTCACGAAGACCCACATCACAGAAGACTTGATGTTTACTGAAATTACTTGCAGCATGACCCTGCTTCCCCACAGCTCATTCACAGAGCCACCCTCCTTCTTCACAACCTCTCACTGCCACAAGTCCTGCTTAGACCTGCACAGCTGGCTCCCAGAGATGTCATCCTCACCCTGCATCCTTCAAATGTCACACATTTCCAGAGTTCTGTGACCAATAGTGAAGAAAGAATAATTTTAAAAACCAGGGATGAATTCTGACTCTCATGACTGAGACTAGAAGAGTAACGTGACCTCACCAAGAGTGATAACCAATATTTTACTCATCACTTGGTCAGAAAACAATATCAATTAATGCCCAAGAGGGTAACTAAGAAAAGCTGTATCAGAGTTGCTTTCAGAACTAGCAGGACAGCTCAGTAAGTATTTTTTGTGACTGGTCACCCAGGAGTGAGAACATGCACGTGAACACACAAAAGGGAGCAAAAGCTACAGAAGAGAGAAGTGGTTCACACCAGCCTCAGAAAAAAACCTGCATTTTCAGTAAATACCAAAAAACCCCACAGGATAGGTTGTTTATAAGCAGTGTTTACACAGCTGCCTCTTTATGCTGTCATTAGGATAAAAAGACATTGCAGGAGATCTGAAGAAGGAAGCAGTGTCTGTGGGGAAGAACCTTCTCCTGCACTAGGAGATACACTGTACTTGATCTTTTCCTTTGATCTGCCAGAAACTGTTGCATTCACCATTAAAAAATCCATTAAAAATAGCCATTGCATTTTGCTTGTGGAGAACAGCAACTTGCAGAGGTTACTTTACGAAACCAGAAAGGCAGACTTCAAACCCTTGTATGGATAATCATGTCACAGAACCACACAAGGTCTTTTTGCTCTTCTTGAGCACTTGAAGAATGGAGAGAGGCATTAAGGCTCCCAAAGAGCCAGCACATGGATTACTGGCAATGGGATCTAAATGCAGCTGTGAAGAGCAGTCAGAGAAATGGTTACTCTCAGGACAGGTCAGCAGGGCATGTGAAGGCAGCAATGTATGGATATATATGATGTACTTTGGACTTGAGCAGTCAATAGGGATTATTTTTCTGTACAAGTCAGGCACACAGCATTTCTGTTAGCGCTGACACATGCAATCAGGATTTATCATGGCATTCCAAGCCCTGAAATTCCCACAAAGCACTTAGATGGGTTCAGATTATTTACTGAGCCTGACCAGTTATGGTGTTGGGGCACAGAACAACTGGAAATGACACAAAAACTGAGGGACTCAAAAAGAAAAGTCTTGAGATGTGTCAAGCCCAAGGAGAAAGTTGAAACAGGTTTTTATTCCCTTATTGCTGTCTCCTTTGTTAGCAACATAGACTGAGAGAAGGGGCAAGCTTTAGCTTGTTCAGGACATAATTCAGTGAAGAAAGGCAATTACAGTTGTGGATCATAAAATTATAAACAAATTTTTTGTGTGCTTCTGCTTAAAAATGGGAAACTGTCTTCTGCTTATCAACCAGCTGGTGCTGCTCAGGACACAATTTATATGGCCCAAGCATAACCTGAATCATCTGCATGTTACCTGAGAGCTTTCCCTTGATGTAAATACATAAAGAATATATGTGCATACACCTGTGAGCAAGGCATGGCCACAGACATGAGAGCTGATGTCAGAAATGGCTCTGTGACTATTAAATGTTTACAAGTATAGGCTGAATTTTACCTACACTGAATAAATGAAAAATGTTCCAAAGTCAGTGCCAAGGTGAGGGGTTGCTTTACTTAGCTTCAGTCTTCTCTCACTAGAGCCTAAACACACTGACTCTTTTAAAAGCTTGGAGTTTGGTTTTCCTGTTTTCTTCAAGAGTCAGTTCTGCAAAAGTCTTCAGCATTTAACCCCAACCACGGTGGGTGACCATCAATACCTTAACTCAACAGTGCCTTGAACAGGTCTTTTCTGAAGAAAAAAAAAATCCCAAAACACACATAACCACCCACAAATGCCCTTTTCATAATTTGCTTAAACACCTATTTACTTCCTGCACAGTACACTGCAATGTCTGTTTCTTCAACAAAATAAAAACACTTTCAAATGATGTATCAAAACGACAGATCTGTTCCTGGGCAGAACATCAGGTTTCCAAAAGAAACTTCAGTTTATGATGTCTCAGTAAGAAGCAGCAGAATGTACCTAAAGCAAACCTAGAGGTAAAGACTGAAGTGTGCTAACACCACCATTTTAATTGTCCTACAAAAATAAGGACCGATACTCCCATCAATGACTAAAGAAAAAAGCAGTTGCACACCTCTGGCAATAAACCTTGAACATTAATGCAATTTCTCTTACATTCTCTTACTAAAAGGAAATCCACAAGCATTTTCAATAAAAAAATTATCAATATTGATAGAGCTTACCTCTCGGAGTGTAGGTTTGCCTTTGAAAAAATCTGTGTTTTTGCTACTTTTTGGTGGGTTAAATCTTAAATTTAGGAAAGCACATCCATTGGCAATGGCCTCCAAGGGAGCTGGCCCTTCATATGGAAATCCAAGACCAACAAAGAGCTGAAAAACACAAAACAAGGGATATTTTAATTTTTGTTATTCACAAAAAATCTAAGAGCTACCTAAAAAGAAACAAAACCCCATTCTAAATGTACCACCCCGAAGAAAATGCAATGCTGAGAAGAAAATGGGAGAAATTCAGCAGCTCACCACCTCCCACCCAAGCAGTAATGGAATGTCCTGCAAAACACATTTGACAATCATCACCTGTAATGACCTGAGGTGGTTTTTCATGGAGCTGAGGCAACAACAGACCCTTTTAGGGCTTTTTTTTGGGCAGCAGGGGGGAAGTTGGTGGTTTGATTGGTGTTGAAGTGGAGCTGCTGGCGCTTTCCTACAGGCGCAGGCTCTAAAGCAGCAATCTCCAGGAGCAGCTGCACCAGCGTTTTCCTGACTCCCAAACCAGCCAAGCTGCTGGCTTTGCCAACACAACACGCTCCTGGTACACTAATTAAGGCTCCTAATTAAAACGGTAGGTGGCAGCAAACAGCAGCTCACGACACTGGACCAAGGCAGCGAGAGCCTGCAGGGGCTTCAGAGAGTTCAGCCTTCAGAGGGTTCAACACCTCCAAGGGAAACCAGAGCAAAAATCCATCCCAAAGCTTTTCCTCCACCAGCTGAGATTCCAGGTGCTCTAGAAAAGGCACTGCTCTGCTCCAGTGAAAACATATTAAACGTTCTTTTTGAGTTGTCTGAAAAAATCTTGACCCCTTTTCCTGGCCAAACATAATGAAACCTCCTGAATTAAATATAGGATTCCTCATCTTCATTTGAATGTTTGTGTATAATGGGAGAACTCCAGGCTCTGAGTTGGAACAGCAATTTCCCAGTATTGCTGCATAACAATGTGTGTATATATATATATATATATATCTACTGCTTTTATCAGGAAAATAAAGCACAACCTTCATAACTAAGTCATGCAATCAGGACACATATTCAAGGAGGTCAAGGCACACTATTCTGCATTAAATCTTGTGCAACACAGAAATGAATCCCAGTAACAGAACATTCACAGCTGGAGGCTCTTCCTAGGAGCTGATGCTAACATTGATGCATAAACCTGCAGTCAGCCCTGTCGTGCAGAGGCATTGCAGCATCAATCCTCCCCAACCCATGGCAACAACAGTATAAATTCAGAGCTGGCTCATTTTAGAAAAGCAAGTTAACACTTCTCAGCATAGCTGGGGACATGCAATTTGCGCTGCATGGAGCTGAATATTCTAATTTCAGTTCTCAATATTCAGGTTAAAGAAGTGGCAAAAAGTTTCTCAACTCTCTCACTGGTTTAAATCTTACAGAAACTCTCTAGTGGCTGCTAATAAAAAGATCTGGAAGCTATTTCTACTAAAGACAAATTATATAAATTCTGGTTTTATATATGGGATAAAATATACCACCTTTCAGTCAGAGAAATGCATACTACATATAATCTCAAAAGAGGGAATTTACAAAAAGGTAATCTGTTGAAAACAATGAATTAAGGACATGAAACCATTTCATGCAGTCTGCACATAAAATATTATTTATTTAAACTACTCCTTAGTTCAGGCAGAAAACCAGCTGAGAACCAGCAATTAAACCTATCTGAAGTATTAATTCTCCTATGATCCTGTGTTTGTCTGTTATGTAGGGAATGCTGGGTTGTTTGCTTAGTTTTGCACTTTTTTAATAAACTGCTGCTGTGCACTGCTGAGTTCTGTGTCTGACTGGTCCATTTATTTGGGAGGAAGCTCCATGGGAAAAGAAATATGGGTTTGTGTTTTGACAGCTCAGAGAGCACTGCCATCACTTAATCTATAATAAATAGCTTACCACCTGTTTCCCATCCATTTTCCAACCTCACCTCTAAGCAGCACTGTTGCTTTGAAGGAAGAAAGATGTGTCTGATCCCTAGAAAAGAGGGTGTGTGTGTGTGTGTGTGTGTGTGTGTGTGTGTGTGTGTGTGTGTGTGTGTGTGTGTGTGTGTGTGTGCTGCCTGGTGGCCTGAGCTTGCAGCCTGGCTCACAGCTGCCTGCAGCCCCTCAAATCCTTCTTTCAGCCCCTCTATCACCTCCAGCACATCATCATCAAACCAGCTGAAATTCCCAAACTCAGTTCAGACCCTTCTCCAGAAAGTTATCCCTTATAAAGTGTCCTTGCCCATGGCAGGGGGTGGAACTAGATGATCTTCAAGGTCCATTTCAGCCCAAACCATTGTGTGAGTCTCTCTATGATGAACCTTCCTTGGTTAGGGAGTCAGTATTTTTGTCTGGTATAAAGAGCAAAACAGAAATATCTTACATGCCTCAAGAAAGTCACATTCATTATGATTAAAAGAGCAAGTATTAGAGAACACAGGCCTTTTCTGTAACTCACAGTGCTCTCATTTGCTAATCCTTTGAATTACATGCTGTTTGTTATTTCCAGAAAGGCTAAAACAATCTGTCAAGGTACTTCCTAAGAGTATGCAGCAAACACTGCAAGTCACTAACTGAAAAAGAAATGAAAAAAAAAAGGAAAAAGTAGACATAACAGTCAACCATTTTCAGGTACCAGTGAAGCAAACATCATCCTCAATACAGATGAGGCTGTGGGGAAAACAAAGCTCAGTCCCACAGAGTGAAGATTTAGACCAGGCTGTGTTTGCCCTAATTTGTGATGTACACTGCTGCCTCCAACACTGCAGTGCTGACTATGGCTCTCAGGATAATTTCTCATCAGATGCAGGTCTGGTAACCCAGCCCATCATGGGAGGGCACCTGCACCCTAGGGCTGAAGATCCATATTGCAAAACTCCAAATGTGACTGTGTTGGTAACACCACAGTGGGAACACCTGGCTAAAAAATATTAGTCCAGATCTCACTCTGTGAGCTGCAGCAGAACTGCTATGCAGAGAACTGCTTTATGCTTTACTGGTTGATTAGTGCTTGGAAAAAATTCATAATCTCTTTTTGAGCATTTTTCTCACCTTTCCAATGTTTCTGAAAGCAAAAGCCATTATTTTTCCTAGACAGCTCTAAGTGGGCACACGGCACAGCTGGCTGTGCACACTGACACCCCACAGAACGTGGTGATTGCCAGAAGGAAGCTGCACTGTAAAAGTCCATCTAAAAGAGAAAACTGCCAAGAAAAACAGAAATAGAATGATCATGGAAACAGCAGTGTGGGGTTGTTTTTTTTTTAAGCTGTTCCTTTTTAGCAAAGTCTGCTGCCCCAGTGTGTCTGTGCCTGTAGGTCTGCACAGAGCAGAGAAGGGGATTTGTGTCTACAACATCACTGGCTCAACCTGAGTAAAGTTGAAACCCTTAATAGTTTGGTTTTCATAACAAAGGCTCCTCAGGAACCTTCTCCACTTTTGTAATGAACTGAAGCTCTGGTTTGGAACGTCAGATTTTTGAGTTGGCCACCCAGCATCACACCAGCCAAACACCACTCTTCTTCCTGTAGTGAATAACAACTCTTATGAAAAGCAGTATGGCTTTTTTTTTTGTTTGTTTGGGTTTTTTGTTTGTTTTGTTGTTGTTTTTTGGGTTTTTTTTTTTAGTTTTTTTGGGGTTTTTTTGGTGGAGTTTACAGTAAGCAAACAATCTTCCTAAATTATAGCCAAAAGTATAAAGTAAGGAGTGAATGCTTTATTTCCCTGACTGTAATTATGACTAGCTGAACAGTTAAGAAAAAATTTCATATTCCAGAGAGCAAATGCTCTAGTTTCACGCAGAGGAGTGTTTACCTTCTCCTCTCCCTTTTCTAGCATTACTGCACTTTATTCAATTTATTCTGTCAGGTTGGTAGGTTTATCACCACTTTAATATGCCTCCTTATTCAACTTATATATTCTCTTCTAAACTCCAGAAAGAGAAGTATAGCAAAGGTTAACTACCTTGCTCTATTCTTCTCATCAATACAAAATACTTTCTGCAAAAGTCAATCCTTTTGTGATTCAAACAACTTGAGAATAGAATCACTAGGGAAATATCTTTTCAGCTGATTTCATGCGGTGTAAATATACACCCCTTCATAAAAGGCAATATGGAAACAAAGTTTGTTTGCCTGTGTCTGTGTAAGCAGGGTGTGCTCCTACTTTTATTAACCCCCATACAGAAATCGCAAAACCCACTTAGTAAAAGAATTTGAACTCTCTGAAAAATTCACAGTGACTTGAAGGAAAAAGTTGCATCTGAAACTTTCTCAAAAGGAGAAATACTTCTCAAGAATTCAACACTGGCTCCTCCAAGAGAGCCTGGTCCAACTCCTCCAGCTGCCCACTTGGCAGGGAGCCCTGGGAGTTGGCAGGAAGGCTGCCAGCTCGCCTACCCCATTCTCCTCCAACGTGATGAATGGCTTCACATCTCCTCATTAGGAACTGCAGACATGGCTCGTTTTTGTCATGCTCCACACAGCTGAAGCAGCCATGATGAATCTCAAACAGCCCCTCTTGCCTGCAGAGCTCCCTCCCTCTGAAATGTGCTGCTTTACAGCACACACAGAAGGAAATGGCAGCTGCACACTGCCCAGAATAACTGTGTCCTACCAGCTACTGCAGGGACCAAAGACATTTTGGGAATGCAAAGCTCTGATTAAGAATCACAGGACTGAGCCCTCACCTACTGGTACTTTGCTGTCTAAGGACAAAGTGAAGCAGTGCAGCATGAGCTGACACTTCTGACTAGGCTGAACCATGTGATTTGTTAAATTATTATGTAGCTCTCCCTTTCTGAAAGCCAGAACATTTGTCAGCTGACCTAACAAAAACCTGCTAACACAGTGCTGAAATCACAACCAATGACAGACAGTTCTTGGCCATGGTCTCAACAGGGTCTGAAGGTTTCTGGAAATTTAAGGACAAAGGTTGCTGTGTCTCCATGATGCTCCAGAGGAGTATTGCACCCAGCCCAGAGTTATGGCCCTGATGATTCACACACCTGCAGCACAGGCACAGTCTGGTGACAAAACCCCATAACTAAATTAATCAGGGGACTCTGGCCATGCTGCCTAGTGAATAAAGTGATTGTGATTAAAAAGTGTCCTTGAACTTCACCGCATGCATGTGCACACACACATGGGGCTCCTCCAGGCACAAAGCTCCTGTTCAAGTCACCTTGATTTTTTTGAGAAACCTGCACTTATTTTAGCAATTCAACCCATGATCCAGCTGATATAAACACAATTGACCCACATAGGCAGCAGATGGCCACTGGTGACAGGTGAGCAATGTTTTGTACTAAGCTGTGTTCAAGTATTGCCTCTTAAAGAGTATCAAAATCTGGAACTGTGAATACGCAGGCAGCAAGAAGACTTGGAGCAAGTGTGTCTGTTGATCAACACTGACAGGTAACCATATGCTGAGGCAGAACAGCCAGAGTACCTATGAGATTCAAAGCATCAGCCAGCAAAAAACCAAACCAAAACAAAAACCCGCCCACCCCAATGCCCCTCCAACTGAAATGTCCAAAAAATGAGATGGGAGATCTCAGTTTCCACTTTCAATCCCAGGATGCTGCTGTTTTACTTTTTCTGTTCAATTAGATACATTGAAACTGTATTAGACAGGAATAGTAAGCAAAATGCATGATGCAATAAGCCATATTTAATTTCATTTCGTTGCAAAATTAGAAATATGTTGCACTCTCATTTCCATGACAATACTTATGCATTAGGAGAAGCAGATGGACTATTAACAGCTTATCATCAGGGCAAAGTTTTGTTAGCCTGGCTGTATCCTAAATAAATAATTTCCTTAAAAGGAAAACAGCATTTGTCATTTGCAAACCTGCTAACAAAAGTTCAGAAAAGCCATATAAAAATAATGCTTGCAAATGTAATTTTTAAAACCCTGACTTCCTGATACAGGGTTCTGAAACATATCAATGATTTTCTCAGTGCCATCTACTAAGAAATGCAGCAAATTCTAAAAATGATTTTCCCCAATGCTATGAAGGAAAAAAACAACCATAACCAACGCACAACAACAGAATAAAAAACATTAAAATTGAAAATGCTCTAGGACTCTGACAACAGTACAGCACAGATCCATGCTTTTCACCAGATACTTTTGGTGAAAAAGAAGAAATTTACTATCTCAGGAGCACTTCATAATCCCAACACAGTCTCTTCTAGCTGAAGCTGCAATTACTGCTCAAAATGTGAGTGGAAGTAGTCTGCTCCCTCCTGTGTCACAAAATCCATACAACTAAACTGTGCAACACGTAGGTATCAACTTGAATTTGTCCTAAATTGAATGTGTCTTTACACTGCATCCTAGAGCACAGCAAATATAACCAATAACAACTTGATGAGACATTTAGTTAATACTGAAAAGCAAGCTTTTTAATGTGGTACATGCAAGATGGCTGATAAAAAATTAGAGAAAGGCTTAGTTAAATGTTACTATTAATATGAACTGGCACTTGTATAGGGACTTCAGTAATTCTACAGGAAGTCCATTTGCTTATTTTACTATTTCAGTGAATAGAACACGTTTTTTTAGGAGGTAGTCACTGTTCATGCCTGGGGGTTATTACAAGGTCAATATTCTTCCCACATTATGATTAACACAGGGATTTCATACTCCACACAGGCAAAAGCTGTGTAATCTCAGATTATCTATGACGAAAGCAAATGTTGACTTTTTAATATGCAACATTATGTGTATCTGCAGGCATCAAGCACATACACACAGTGGTTGCACTTAAAAACTCATAATTTACCAACAGCTGTCACACAGAGATGTCAAATTACCATCATTTTCCCAAGTACTTCAAAAAGGAGATCTCTGCAGTTGTGTGGGAAGCCTAAGAGGTGCTTGCTTTTTCCTTTTCTTTTTTTTTAAAGAGATTTTTCTGTGGAAGTGCACAGCAAGAAACTATCAACAGTGGTGCACTTCCACAGATTTTGCTAATTTTAAACACACAACCCCCTTCTTTCACCAACTTGAAGTTAAACATCCTATTTAAATGTAATTTACTGAAGTGTTTTAATGCTACAAAGTGCCACAAAGATTATAGGAAGGGCAGAGAATCCCGACAAAACCGTGGGGACAAAATTTATTTCCATGTATATCCCGTCCCTCATCTTGAGTTCCCTGGACTCTGGAGGCACAGGCAAAGCACATCACAAGAAGCCACGCTCCTGTGCTCCCTCTCTGTGCCCAGCTGAGGCAGAGCAAGGACAAGAATGGCAAATGAAGTGCTGCAGCTCTGCTTTTCTCCCTGGGAGAGCTGGGTCACTCTGGGTTAGAGTCACTGGGAGGGCACAGCAGGCTGTGCAGCTTTTGGGTGTTACCTAACCTTGACCTCAGGCATGTCAAACACAGCCCAGTCTCAGCTGATAATCTCCTGGAGCTGAATATCACATTCAAGAAAATGAAACATGCATTTATCCCTGTTTCTCAAGCTGGTTGTTAAATGGGACAGTAGGTTGTCATCCCAATTTTCTAATATGAGCTGTCAATCCACCAAACAGAGACATGATGAAAAATGTATTCTTGGCACACAGAACACAACTTAAGCTCCTTTACACATGATAATTTTTTTCCAGTGCTTTTAAATTAGGAGCTTATTCATAGGAGGTGAAATGCATGCACTTCAGACACCCTCTACTTGGAGATATTTTTTGCCACCACTCCTGCTTGACAAACTTACTTTGGTTTCCCTCAGCAGAAACTGCAAATCCCGCCCGCTGAGTATTCCATGGTTCTTTACATAGCCAGGAATGTACATGGTGCTTGTCCCATGAACAGTTCCATGGACCTCCATATAGGTGTGGATGACATCCAGATAAGCCTTCTTATCCTGTAATGGCAAGGAAAAAATATTTTCAGTTGTTATGAATTTGAAGTGGCAATATTTAATCAGAGCTGGTTTTTTATCTCCTGAACCACAAAAGCCAAAGCCAGGGAAAGAAGTTCACTCATTCCTATTTGATTTCTGTAATGTTTGATCTTTCCTTACATTATTAGTTTGGTTTTCTACTAAACTGGAAGAAAACTGCAGCTTTTTCACTCACAGTCGAGGTATAAAGAAATTAAAACCAGAGCCCTCTTAATTTCTAATTGGACAAAAACCAGGATGCCATCACACAGCTGTAATCTCAGTATGCTGAAAAAATACTTGGCCTAAAAATAGTAAAAACCCATTTTGAAATATCAAATTTTCACTGTTTTGGTCAAAGATGCAAAATAATTATCTTTGTGAAGAAAAGGGTGAATGTCACCTCAGTAAGATGCAGTCTTGCCAACTGAATAACTGAACACACCCCTTTATCTAAATAGCCAGTGTCTGAGTTCCATGGGAGACCTACAAATGTTCTGCCTACCTGAAGCTTTAAAGGCATTTTGGAAAAGGCCCAGAGAAGAGCAATGGCTTTAATGTTGCATTTAAAATAAATTAAGAAAAAATAGTACACCATCCTAGTTTGCACACAAGACAAGAATTACTTTAATTTTCAATGCCATATGTTTTTTTTAAGTTTTAAAGACTACTGGCATGCCAAGGCAATTAGCAGAAAACTGTATTTACATGCAGTCTGCAACACAGATCAGAAGACTTTCCCTCAATATTTGCACATAGTCTTAGTAATAGCTCTAAAATCAGGCAACAAGTTGCTCTACTTCTTGGCAGCAAGCGAGTTTTTACCAATTCTACTTTCACTCACTATTTTTGTCATGTAAATTCTGTGCATGGTTCCTGCACAGCCCTTTGTGAAAGCTGGCCAACCTTTTTACTGAAGTTCATTCAAAGGACAAGTAGATTGGTGAAAGTCCTGTCTTTTCCAACCCTGGAGGAGCAGGTGTCACACCCAGGTGGATGAGTGCTATTTCTTCCAGCTTCCTTGCTGAATTCATTGCTGCAGAGTGTGTTTGATGTGTGTAACAATTGTTTCTGCTTTCACCCTGCTTGTGCTGGGCAGGATGGGCTGAGCCACCCCTGAATGTCCCTTTGGCAGCTCTGCCAAGGCTGCACCAGCCAGACACTGTCCTGGCTAAGTGTTACATAAACCAGCCAACAGATAAAGACAAAGATGCTTTCTTCTTCAATGTGGCTGCTCTTGTTATTAATTAACACAAATTATTCAAAAAAACTAAAAGCTTGCTCTATTTTTTGCTTCAAATTTGAATTACTCTGTAAGAGATATTCCTGACATAATTGCTAAAATACCATAATTAGAAACTGTGAGAAACTCATACACTTTGTCAAGAGAAAATCCATTTAGAACTTTTTCTTTGGAAATGAACATGACAAATATAAAAGGAGTGGCCTGGTCTTGTTTCCAGAGGACACCTTAATCCTGCCTGCCTGGCTTTTAATGCTTCCAGATCTTTGGAGTGTTCAGGGTTCTGAATGGAAAAGAAGGCAAGGAGGAAGCAGCAGGTGCTACTGACATGATCCACCTGTAGCAACACCACCAAGGCACTTGCCTCAGATTTTACTGGCTCATGACACAAACCCTGGTGACACAAATGCACTCTAACTCAAAAAAAACCCAAACTGAGCAAAAAGCAGCTAGAAAGAACAAAACCCAGATTACCTAAAATTGCACTTTTTTCCAAGATTGCAATGACAATTTTACAAACCTTTTACAGAATACTTAGTTATTGTAAAATGACATTAACCATGCACAGCCTTAATGGGAATAGTACTTAGGCATAGTACTGACTTCTTTCCCAATTCAGAGTCTAAAACCACAAATGAAACATTTATTATCCAAATAAATGGATAATTTATCCAACCAAAATCTCACACTTTTATTTCCTTACTTTGAGTCAAAACCAACTGCTTTCAGAATCATCTACAAAGTACCATAAAAGTTCTATTAGCACCTTATACTTTACCTAAAGCTGACTAACATTTGTCTCCTTTTGCAATTAAGTAATCCTGAATTTCCACATTCCTTGCAGCCAAGTGTTATTTTGGATCATAAAAGTATATATTCTAGAAAGCCACCTCAGAAAAATGATCAGGACACATAATCAAATGCTAGGCATTAAAAAGAGTGAATTAGAAAATGACAGAGTGAAAAAATGGCATTTAGAAACAGAAAGGCTACATGTAAATAAAGAAAGAAATGTGACTGAAAACAAAATACTAACATTCCTTCAACTATTTATCTGCTTCCTGAGTTGCTCACTTGGGAGCAGATAGAGTTTTTCTTTTATCTGAAACCACTTGAACTTTGCTTTCTCCACAATGCATTCAAAGAGACAAGACCATGAGCTGCTGGGACTAATGCCAACCTGACACTGTCTGCAGTTTGTGTCAGCCTGCACTGTTCACCCTGCTGTCCACACTGCAAACCCAGACTCAGAGGATGGAAGATAACCACATTTTAAAAAAGGCAAATAATTTCTCCTCAGAATCAAAATGGAAATGTTAACAGTGAGTAACAGCTACAATAACCTTTTCTGAAACAATTTTTCAGCAGCTAAAATAAACATGCCATTCAGAAAAGTACTTTTTGTTGATCACTGACTGCAGAACTGCTATTACTGTTCATCAATCATTTCCACCTACTTTTAAAAGCATCATGATAAGTCCTTTCTCATCAAAGAAATCAAGTGACAACTGTTTGAGAAGTCTTTCCCCAGGACAACGTTGACAAGAAGACACAGCATGAAGAGGTAAAATTTTAAGTTTGGTGGGTGAATAATTTAAATATAAAAGCTATAAAAATATGTGGTGGAAACACAGTTCATCAAGAACTAAACTCTGCTTTTAGTTTTCTCAGTGTGGTACCTGGTGGTAATTAACAACTCTGCTTCACCAACAGTTTGCCAGTCCAAGGTAATGACAGCATTTTGCAATTTTTGACCATTTGGGTGCCCTCACAGAACACTAAAAATTCAGCACTGAATGAAATTAAGCATCACTAGAGGCCAACTGCATTACAGAAGAGCTTGATTCAGAGTCCTGAACTGCTTTATGGCTTGAAAGTTCGGACTGCAAAACATATGTAAAACAGCCCATGTATCCAGCCTCACTTCCTTGCATTGAAAAATTCAGAAGGCAATGGTTTTATGAAGCTTGACAAATGTAATTCAGAAAAGCAAGTACTGGGATACATCTTTGTGTATATCCTAAATGCATACTGTAGAGAAGTCCTATCATCTGAGTGCTTATCTGTAGAAGTGTCAAGTCAAAAGTAAGCCAAAATGCAGTGTACATGCAATGTATGACAATCAAGATTGTGACACAAACATAATCTCTGCTCGAGAACTGTCACCCTCTCAAAGACTTCTCAAGACATGCCTGAATAATGAAAATCCTGTCTACCAGGGAGCTAGGAGAGTGCACAAAGGCTGGGGAATATTAAGAGATTCAAATGCACACAGTGTTTTACAGAGGTAAATCACAAAGAGTAGATTAAGTCTCCTCAAAGTCAAAGATGAAACTTTCAAATTTATAAATATCAATTTGGCCCAAATTCATAAATGGATGTGGAGAAGATTCAGTGATTCATGACTAGTAAATATGAATTCTACACTGACCAAATAATCTGAAATTTAAATAAAGAGTTAACTATGTAACCACATAAACCCCTCAAAATTATAATTACAATTCTTCCTGTCCAAGGAAATCCTCTCTCACCAAACTGGTAGCATTTTCTAAAGAAGCCAATCAGCTTGAAGGAATTCTTTGAAGTTCTTAAAGGAATTAAAGCTCTTGGGGAGAGACTGGGAATCACTCTTATGAATGAGCAGTCATCATGTGAAAGAGAACAGAGAAGTGACAAAAGCATGCTGTCATTATTGACAGTAACAAAATTCAAACTAACTTCAAAATGTTGGATAAAAACATCAATTTTGCACACCTGGGGTTTTAAAACTTTTGAAAAAGCCCCTTCAGTAATCTAAGGGACAGAGAGACTAGAAAAGAGACCATCTGATAAATTCAGCTGTCTCCAAAACCCAGGAAATAAACTCTCCAACCAATTAGTCAGGTTAGAAAGCTGACATTACTTTATTAGCAGCACTGGATGCATGGGGAATTCTCCCAAAGCATGCATGCTCAATAGCTTGAGAGACCAGATTATATTCCTGAAATTAATGCATATTCATCCCATTTTCTGAATACATGCACATGTGCTAATTATTGCCATGGACTTGTCTGGGTATGGTTCTGCTCTTTTGATGAAAATTTTCTCCTTGAGAGTATCTCAAATATGTCATCAAGTCATAATGTACTTCTCTTATCCTTCTTTTCTCAAACACACAATCCTTGTTCTCAAAACTAAGATATCAGCCAGTACATATTAATCACTAATACAAGTAAACAAGGAGGCATTAGCTGGCACAAGACTTATTAATCTCAGACACAGGGAGTTAACACAAGGCCACATTAATCTCTGGCATTTGTATTAAGCACTGTATGGTACAAAACTAAGCATTAACCATGAATATGGGGATCATAGATTATGTGCTGAAGTTGAAAGTATTTTCCAACATCTTCCTCTACTGCTTCATAGACTTCTCACAGAAATAAAACCTGTTTGGTAATTTAACCAAAGTGACAGATATGTTGAAAACCATTCCTCACTTCAAGTGTGGCAGGAAACCCCTGAGGTAACAATGAAGACTTTGCATTATACTAACCCATGATTATGGCCCATGAAAAAATTAGTCCATTGTTCAGTAGTAATCAGTCCACTCACTAACCAAGTAAATGATAGGAATTTTTTGGAAAGAAATTAAGAAATAAAGAGAATATTATTGAACCATTCTCTCTCTCTCCTCACACACCACTGCAGTTCTGGTCCATTTTCTCAAACAGAAGCTGAAACCATTGGACAGTGCTCTGAGAGGGGTAAGAAGGATCCAAGACACAGGACAGTTTCCACTGCTACACACAGAAATCTACAAGAAATTCTTTAACAATTCTTCAGTTTGAAAAAGACAACTTGTCAGAATATGAGAGAGGTTTACAAACCCATAGTTGGCATAAAGAACGTGGATAGTGACTGACTATTCAAAATGTCCTATACAAAGAAATCCAAACAAAGCTCATAGGGGACAGGTTTAGAAAAATGCCCGAGTCAACAATTTCTCCTGCAACAAGTCAGAGATTTGAGGGACTCCATGACAGAGAAAGCTGCAGAGGCAAAACAAAGTTTGCTAGGTTCCTGGTCAAACAAACACTTTGAAATCACCTCTTACTGAGATCTCAACAATGTGTGAACAGACAGTTTATCAACAGAGAAACAGATTCAGGAAATACACTGAATTAGCAGAGCTGGAAAGAGAGAGAATTTGCAAGGGAAGTATTATATAACTCTGCCATGCTCTTGCTCTTCCTGAATGTCCATTTACAGTTTCTTTTTTCGGCACCATATATCTCTGAATAAAACACACATTAGCACATATATAAATTCTGCACAAAGAATGAATAAAACATCTCAGTGAAGGTTTAGGATTTCTGCCAGAGCTTGAAGAACCTTATCCACTTCTCTATCCTCATCTTTTTCATCCATGAAGCTTTGGGGATTTTTAAACACCGAGGTTTTCCCAAGATTTGACAATTTCATTGTCATGCAATGCACGCCAACACCTAAGCAGTAATTTCCTGTCCTTGGAATGGAAATTTCCAGAAGCAACCAGACATCCTTGTTCACTGTAAGTGCTGAAGAAGAAAAGTGAAGGGGCACAGATGAAAATAGGAAGTGGGACCAGAGGAAGAAAAGGTTGTGTTGGTTTTGTCCTAACCAAATAACAGTAGGTGATTGTGTTAATCAGTACTGCAAGACCTCAGTAATTCATTTTGCAGCTGAAGAGCTCTGCTAAGCGAGAAGCTGATCACTAGCAGGTAAATATCCATAAAAAAAAGGTTTTTTTCTTCATTCATAATAAATTAAACTCTAATTTGCATAATAAATGTTAAAGAGTAAGCCTTTAAAGGTGTATGCTTATTTACTGCACTCATCTGTTTTGACTGACTCATTTCTGAGCCATGTTGCCTTCAGAAAGCAATGGTGAATTTCAGAAATGCTGCTGAGCTAAAGTGTCTGGGTCATTCCAATTAGTTAGATTTGTGGCACAAGGCAGGACAGTGCTCCTGGTGCCAGGCTCTGGGGTGACTTTTGATCAACTGATAAGCCCCCAGTGCTGCTGCACATTTGGAGGAACACAAAATAGAAGGACCACAAGAAAGTCTGTGAGTGCACTGACCACGTGGGAGAAAAGGTGAGAAGGAACTTCTGTCCCTTTACTTATTTTTCTTTCAGTTTAAAAGTTGAAATAAAATATTTCTTCAACGTACAATGCTAAATATGAGGTACAAAAGCCAACCAGAAGGAAGGGACTTTCCTCCTGCTTCGTGCAAGAGGGCATATGATGGGGAAATGACATTTAATCACGTGTTCCCTGGAGCTACAAAGGGAACATTAGTGTGAACAGCCTCAGTGATGTGCTTTCCCATGGAGAACAGGCTAAAGGTAGCCATTTCCAATGCAGCTCTTCTAAAGTTGCTATGCAGGCAGTATATATTTAAGGAGAATGCTTTTCAAGTAGCATTTAGTAAAAAGCTCCCACATTATTTTGCCTCTAAATATACAAATATTTTCAATATTTGTTCCAACAGACAAAATACTAAAGCAGTCATCATATACTTATGTTATGCATTGATGCCTATTTTCTGGTAAAAGCAACCTTCTGACTTCTCTCACAGCAACCCACAAAAAAAAATTAATAGCAAATACAGCAAAATGAGTCTTGACTCTTTCTTTCCTCTAGGATAAAGGGTCAAATTAGTGGAAAAGTATAACAGTAAGTTGCAGGAAGAAGAACAAAGAAAAGACTTAGAAACAAGAGCTAAGGCAACATGAAAGGCTTCAAACATTCTCTTTTAATTGAAATGTTCTGTAATTAAAGTAAACTTTGATAATGGAGAGCATTATGGGTTTCACACACATTTTATAAATTCCTTTTTTTCCCCCCACTTTGGCATAGATAGGACTCTCTCTACTCCTTAGTACTGCCAAAAATCGCAAACAAAACCCCAAACCTTTTATCCCAACAAACACTTTCCCAAAACTTGGTACATGTTGCCCTTCATAGCTTACCTCTAAAGATAACCTTTAGAAATGTGGCAAAAAAAATCTTTAGGGCCTCCTGTTTGTTATCCTCAAACCACCTAGGGCAGATTTAGTTATCAGAGGGAAACATTTAGTTATTATAGAGGGAAATATTTAGTTATTATAGAGGGAAATAAAGCAGATTTATCTTACATCCTCTACACCACACATCCTTCCTGACCTCAGGAGGTGCACCCAGACTTGGCCACTGTGGGATGGGATGGATGTCACTGGGCTCAGGCACAGAAAAAACCCCATATCCATGGCTATGTAAAGCCATGGTGGTTTGTACAGCCCCAGGGAGAAGAGGTCCCGTGCACACTTCAGCCTGCTTGGTTTGAAATTAAACAATTGATTTGTCACTGCTATTCCCCAAAATCACCAAAGTCTGGGGAGAGGAACGCTCTCCCCTCCCCACTGTGCTCCTCTAATGACTGATCAGCCCCAGCAGTGACACATGTACTCTGTGCAGATTACACTTCTCATTAATTGGCCATGTTGAGTAGAAAGAACAGGAGCAGGATAAATAGATTATTCTGGTTCCATACAAGCCATGGTGGCAGATGAAAAGAGCACTGAACAGGGAAAATGAAAGAAACGTGAAATAAGCAAATTACACAGACACAAGATTAGTTCAGGCTTTCTCTTGATCACAAGAATTGGATTTTATCACTCCAGATAAGAAATCCCACACTGTAACTGATTCAAAGTCTATCTGCAGTGATTTGCACTTTATATATGAGTGCATATGAGCATGACTGCAGTTACAATCTGCAAGTTACAGTTTTAATCTGCTCGATGTTACCAGCACACAGTACACATTTTAACATGGCCAGATACCAAATCAAACATCTTGGAAAAAACAAGATAGGAAATACTGATAAAATACAGCAGTGACTTGAAAAGCAGCACTTTAAAAAATGATACAAAGCTCTTGGCTGAGAGTTCCTAATGGTGGAAAGGGACCTGTCTAAAAATGAGACAGTATTTCCTTTTGGATTTGATGCTGGTATGGCCCACTTGCCCTTTGCAAACATTCACTTTTCAAGAGGAATGTGAATAATCTCGAGAAGGTTCAGAGAAAACAGACATGTGAAAACTCTTAAGGATTAGAAAGCACAAGCTCTCAGGGGCTCAGCATATGCAGGCTTATCAGGAGATGACTGTGGGTTACTTTGACCTCGACCCATATATTCTTACAGGGCAACAGAACAGAAGCATCATCAAGCCAGCTGAGGAAGTTTATAACTGCTACTAAGACTGGAAACAACCATATGGAAATCTGTAGCAGAAATAATGCAAGGTCTTAAGGGAGAAAGCAATTGTTGGAGGACTTCACCAGAGGAAACAGTGGCCTTTCCACTGTGTGCTATTTAAAAATCAAGACTGGATATTCCTTCCCAAAAAGCCATGTTTTTGTCTTAATCAGTCCATGAATATCCTGTGTGTCATACAGAATCTGAAACTAATCACAGATCTCCCTCTGGGCATATAAACTATCCATACATATTTCTGAATCCATACAAACGGAATAAACTGAGAAACATATATGTCAGTGAGAAACACCCTGGTGACTAAAGAGCTGTCTTCTTCCTTAAATGCAACTAGTATTCAACAGGTCCTTCTGCTGACGTGCACTGCAAACCAGGTCAGGAAGTTTAGATGATTATTGCATGCTGCTGCTTTTGAGAGACTGATAATGAGATCAGTCACAAGTAAAAGTCTAAGTAGAGTCACATGTAAAAGGACAAGAGCCTAAGCTCAAAAAGACTTAAAGAAAGGATTCCAGCTCTGCTCCAGCACTCTGTAGAGAAGAGAGATGGCACACAAGGGTACACGAAGTCCTTCTATACCTGATCCAAACAGAATAAATAAATACCTTAATGTATCTACTACATATTTTCTCAGCACAGTAGCCAAGATGCATCCAGCTCTACCTGCTCTGCTACCACTGCAAATATTCCACTGTTTTTACTAAGTTTCAGTTTTCTTTTGTCTCACAGATGGATCATTTAGTTGTAGCTATCATCTTTAGAGAATTTATTCTGTATAATCTCAATCATCAGAATGAATGTTGCTTCTGTGGTTTGAAAAACAATGCATGACCAACATTTCCATGCCAATAAAGAGAAAAGGAATGACAATGTGAGACCCAGGTGGTCTCCCACTGTCACATTGTTTGGCCCTATGTATGGCACTGACAAGTTCCTTTTTCAGTTGACAAGAGGTTTAAAAATAAGGTCTTTTTAGGCAGGAAGGAAGGCACATGGAGGATATGGGCATGCAGAGTATTTGGGCACACAGAGCTGGAGGTAACTTGGAAGAAATCCAGTTACTAATAAGTAATCTCTTTGAAATCTGCATGAGACACACACTCCTAGGTGTGTCAGCCTGGAAGAAGGAGCTACAGAAAAGGACAACGGGTGAAAAAGAGAGCACTATGACTTAAAAACACAATATACTTTAATTTAGTGAAAACATCACCAAATCTTGGTGTTGTTATTCTGCTGCTCTCATCTGCAGATGAGAGAAAATACAATAATGGCAATAGTAAAGAAACAAAACTCTGATATAATTACAGGGAGATAAAATAAGACTGCACGCTTCTGCAGCCTTTCATAAAACAGGCTTTCCGTCTCAAAATGCAGCACATTTTTTGAAGATATAAGAACAGAAGTAATTGAAAGACAGGTTTGCTTATGATTAATGAAAGTTCACACCTTAAATTTTCCATTATGTTTACCAGCCTTCTGCATTTTCTAAAATTACTGTGACATTAAGACTACATTTTTTATTCTACCAGAAAGGTGTACAGAAATAGCAAAGGATCCACAGCAATCTAGACAGAAGTTTCTTTAACAGAAAGACTTCAAAATGTTCAATTTAATTATTCAAATACATTTGTTTCCAGAAAAAGAACTTAATGGGTTTAGATGGGACACTTTCAAATTTCAAATTATGATTTATTTTATTGATCAACATAAATTTACTCAAGCATATGAGTATAAAAAACTCACCTTCCAGAAATTATCTACTTTGCCATAAACGAGAGATTGATTCTGCCTTTTGATGTCATTAATGTGTTTAATGTCACTGGAATTCAGGTGCTGCTCTACCACAAATCCAAGGAAGCTGTTATCTGGAGTGTGAGCTGTAAGAAACAGAGTAGATTCAGCACCTTTGAAAATATTGGTTAATGCTACATTAGATTGAATGTTTTCAGAAAAGAAGCTATAAGGAACATACTATGCAACTGATCACCTCCCTTCTTATTAGTACTGAAAGACACATTTCCTTGCTTTATTATCCAAAATAGTTTTTATTAATTTTAAGTCCTGCTCCATATGCCTACTGGAGTAAGCAGCTATTTTCTGTCTTGTTTCTGACAATAAAAACTCAGCAGCTGGACTGAGTCCAATGGTAATGATCTTTTTTGTCTGTGTGCTAAGCTTTATTTTATTATTAGAGATAAAAGAAACAGAAGAACTCCAGCTTGACAAATCTCAGAGATACAATACCAACAGTTTGAAAACCCCCTGGATTTATACTTGTTAGCAAAGATGCAAGCAAAAATGGATGTTGTTCAATGGCATAAATAAATTTTAGCCAATTTCTTGGGTTCACCTCCTACACTGGAATTACCAACACCAACCACCCAACTCTCTGTGTATTATGTACCCATGCTAATCACTGGCCTACCAAGTCACACTATGCAAATCAGAATACAAATTGCATTGCCTAATTCACCCAGACATAGTGATCATAAAATATTTAAATGTGGCAAGTGAAGTCAGCAAAACTGTTTTCAATCCAATTCAGGCAAAAAAAAAAGACTGTGTGCAAAGGATATGCAATTTATTCATAGTTTCTATATTATTTTTAGCCCTCTTGGTCTTTTTTCCAGCAGTGCCAGTCACTGTTCTTCCCCCTATAAAGACACAGATATTTAGGCTCATTAAAAGTAAGGGGTTTTGTTGTTTTGGATTGGTTTTTTTTGTAGACTGGGTGTTTAATTCCAGTGATGGACTCCAATACTCAATGCCTCAGGTGGAAATCCATCCCTACTATATAAAAACTATTCCAACACATGGGGGTTTTTTGCCTCTAAAAAGTGCCATAGCCTCACAAGTGCACATAGAAAAAGGCTGCAATAAACAGCAGGATCTCCTCTCTAGGCCTCCTGTTAAATCCTGGCACACAAGCTGACAATTAATCACATTTTGAAAAGCTTAAGAACCCAAACCAAAACAAAAAACTCCTAAATCCAAAGACAACACCCCAGGCATTTTTGATACGTGCAATGCTAAACCTCTACTAGAGTTATTAAAAAAAATTCTATTGCAATTATGAGGTTTTGCATTTTTGTTCCTGAAAATCAGCCAAGTGGATAATGCAGGAGAGCAGAGAAACCATACACAGTGTACACGTCCCTCTGCCATTGCATTTAGTCTTTCAAATGACAATTACTCTTTTTCACAAAAAATGCCTCAGCAACAGCAGGCACCCACTTAGACCCAAGGACTTTTTAGAATTTTACATAGCAAACAGCACATTTCAAATATGTCTGAAAAGGGGCATTTTTCCATCCTTTCATATTTTTGGATGAGAGACCGCATTCAAAGGAGAGGCAAGGCAGTACACACTCAAAAGAAAAATAAACCTTTTGTTAAAGTCAGCACTTAGAACTGGTGGAATTCAGTGCCTCAAACATCATGGACAGGAAGCAACACTCAGATGGATTTTTAAGCAAGATCACGCACTTCTGGAAGTACCAGGGCTGTTATTTTGCATGAAGGTATTTGAATTAAAAACATGGCAAACATAAAAAGAGGGAAAAGCTCTCATGCTTCTGGGAAACTCAGAGCACAGTCAGGCACTTGGTAATATGCCACAGGTTTGAATATGGCTTGCTTGTTGCTCAGGATAATTTTCTGCCCTTATAATCAGTGTTCTCAAAACATAATTGAGTCTGGGGATCTTGGGAAGCTGTCCAGGGTTCCAATCTGCCATAAAATCTTTACTGATGCATAACATGCACTATTAATCACAACGCCACAAAGATGGTGCTATCTCTGCAGCAGAGAACAAAACAACAAATATAAACTTTAAATATCACAAAACATATTGACTCTTCTGCACCTAGTAAAAAAAAAAAAAAGAAGCAGAAGAAAAATAAATCCTAGAATAATCCACAGCACTGAAATCACTCATGCTTCAGAATTAGTTTTCCTGCAATCTTTTTACCCCTTTTCCTGCAGAGGAAAACCTGCAGTCATTTCCAGCAGTAAAAATTGGAAATGGTTATTTATTAAAATTCCAATACAGTCATACTCTTTGGCAAATTCATTATGAAGCAATTTTCTTTGCACAAGAGACTGTACCAGTGGCAGTCTGTACTGCCACAACAGAGATCTCTAGAGACAAGATTTACTTTCTTCTGCATTTCACGGAGAGGGACTGAGCAGTGCACACACAGCTGTACCACCAGTGTTCATCCAGATATTTTCACTGAGTGCATCATCCCCCTTGGTGCTATCTTGAACAGGCCTCACATCTGAATTTCCCAACAGTTGGACAACTTAACCAAAGCACAATTGAGTTCCTTTTCCATTTAGGACATAAACTGATAAATATTAGCAAATGTGGATACAAAACAAGCCCTGCTTACTAATACCCAGACACAAACTCTGCAACCACTTTCAAGTCACATTTCACCACCACATGTTTTGTTACTCGCTTCCCAACAACTGTGAATGCAGCCTTTTATCTCTTGAACAACCTTCACTTATATTTCTCTGGAAAAACTTGCACAGCAAATGTTGACAGACCAAATATGCCTCTCTCAAGAATTTTACAGGGCAACTGAAATCAAAAGCATGTCAACCCGACAGCAGCATGTATAATTCTGCTGTGAAAAGCAGGAAAGTTTCAAAGACTGATGATGAAAGCTGATGAGAGAGAACAGAGCCCTGGTCTTCATGTCAGACAGGGACCAGCAGCAGACTCTGGAGGTGGGCTGCTCACCATGAAATGTTTCCTTACAGGCTTGGGCTGAGCACCCTCTGCATACAGCAGAGGGCTCTGCCCTGAGCCTCCCTTGCCCTTCCAGATCCCTTGATTCTGGAACCTACTGCCATAAAGCCAAAGACTGGGTATAGACCAGGTCACACTAATCATTTAATCTGACCCAACTTATAGAGAATTTGCACCTTTTTTTGTGTCTGTTTTGTTTATTTTTTAGGTTTGGCTGGGGTCATTTCAAAAGATATTTATGCTTCAAAGATCTACAGCAGAGCTAAAAACTACTACTTATTTTACAATAGCTTTGTACACTGCTGGCAAATAAATATTAGTCAGTTTAGCTGAGGATAAATACTCATAATATCAAAACCAGCTAGGTAAAATTTTTTTACAAAGCCACAAAAAAATAGTGACAAAAATATTCTACTGAGTGGTCATTTTCAAATTCTGAACACAAAGAAACAGTGAAGGGATGGTGCTGTTGAGCTGTTGAAGAACAAAGTTAGAAATACAACACTATACCTAAGTCCAAATTTCAGTTCAACATGATGAAATGCAGGAGTTTATAAAAATGTAACCTAGAAAGTTCCTCAAAGATCTATTGCTTTACAGTAATATTAGAGAAAGCAGAAGTAACAAAAACAAACTCCCTAATACTTGAGGGAAAAGCCAAGCACCACTTTCCACAGGTACCCAGGGCATAAAGTTCCCTATCACTATTTATATTAGCTCAATATTTTTGTTTTCTCATTGCTGGGTAGAAGCACAACAGAGCTTTTGCACAGTCTACAGACACTGCCACAAATCTTCCCATTTAGCAGTTGCAGTTTATTAAACTGTGCATTTGTCTTTCATAATGAAAAAAAATCTTCTCAATGACAGCATTCCTTTTTAAAGCTCTAAATTATTCACAAGCACAGAGGTACTTACGGAACATTGTATAAAACTGCTGTGGATTGAGGTTCCACTTTCCCCATGGTGTCTTGTGGCCTTTAGACTGGGCATAATGGGCATGGTTAAACTCTGGCTCAGTCCCAAAGGAATCCAGAACTCTTAGCATACACCTGAAAAAGAAAAAAAATTACTGTAGGTTCACTACATATGTATATATAAGAATGTGCATATATGTGCATAGTTATGATAATTAAAATGTGTTTTGTCTTTGTTTGCAGCGGTGGAGAACATATAAACTGAAGGTACATTTTCATTTCAAACAATGCTGTTCATATTACATTCACAAAGATGTTAAGAACAGCAAACTCAAGGATATATCAGATATTCAAATAACAGCCTTGGAGCTTATTTTGTCCTTACAGAATGAAAGTATGCTTTAAAATCCAAGTAGAGCTTATGGGAACACCACAGTGGCCACCTGCATTTCCTAGGGGTCTGGAGTAGAATTTAGGCAGAAGAAGAGAGGATTTTCCATGTGTTCTCTAAAGTTCTCAACCATTACCACAAACCAAATGCAGCAACCAGGGACCACATGCCAAGATCAGAGCAGAAGAGGACATTGTCTTTAAAGAATTGGATTTAGTCTCCAGGTTCTGACTTTTAGACCTACTGTAAAAGCACTGAAGATGGTTTAATATGCTGAGCTCTTGCAGTCAGCTCATTTATTTGTTTATGAAACACTGTGTCACAGACTTTTGAAGAAACAACATAAAAGTCAATTACCTGCATCAACCAATACACAACAGAAAGAAATCCTGGCACAGGATTACAAAGAGCCTGGGATGAGGGAATCATGCTCACCCTTTATTGAAAATCCTATTAATTTCTTGAAAATGAAAGGGCAAGAAAAAGTGTCAGTATGAAGAAGGCAGTACATGTTATAGGACAGAGATTCTAGAAGTTATGTTTCCAAAATGCAGCCTGCCAAATCTTTGAAATTACTTGGACATACTGACCACTGCCACTGAAGTGCATTACAGGGCTCCAGAGTCTACCATTCTTCAGCCCTCTACAAACAAAATTGCAGAAAAGACTTATACAGGAATTAAACATCATGTGTAATAGTGTTATAAACACAAACTCTGCACATTGTAGCACTGGGCTCATACGTGCTAAGGAAGGGACACAACCTCATGGGTGGCAGAGAAGGGAGGTAACTGCAAAAATGACCATTAAAAATGGTTATTTTTCACAGTTTTCAACATTTCCCATGCTCCAAGCCCATATGTACATTCTGTTCAGTAAAACACCTGATTGTGGCTTTTAAATGTGAAAGAATTTAGCCCTCAAAAGGTGAAAGAACTTATCTTCAACTATTTGTCAGCTTTAAAAATAAAAGATTTTAGTCCCCAAAATAAATTTACATGTTACTTATATGTTGCTCCTTTCTCTAAAAGTATTCAATAATGTGGGAAGTAGAAATAAAACCCCAGCAACTTTTAAACTCTTCTATGAAATGCTACCTGTGTATTTCAAAATACAAATTGAGAAAATTGATGTGTTTTTTTAAACCTTCACAGAGATATTTCAAACAAAAAGAAAGTCAAAATATACAACATATTATGATTCACCAAACAACAAAGCTGACAGATCAGTTTCTGTGCAGTGTTTTCTGTCAACTGTTCTCAATGAAAATATTTTACAACAGTGGCAATTATCTCTGCATCACACAAAATACTCCAGCAGGACCAAAACAAGTTCTGCACTGATGAATCATTCAGTAATAAAAGCCCTCTCATTTCTTGGCAGGTCTTTAAACAAAATTCCTCTCAAACATACAGCTTTTGGCCAGGTACTTGAGTATAGGAGAATGAAAAATATGAGAAAACTACTGAAAAACTGCAACATTACTGGAGGTTGTCAAGAAATATATGTAAGGAGCACGACTCTGCTTTGTTGGCTCTCTTTTTCCTGAACTCAGATATAAGATAAGAAGCATTAATGGCTCACAGGGATATGAGGAACCATGTCCAGTACAAGCAGGTTTTCTGAATCAGGACGGCAATGTGAAGCAACAGAAATCCAAACCAGAAAGCAGGAAAACAAAAAAAATATATTTCTATGATTTGGTATAAAGTAAGTCAGAAAAAAAGATGACAGAAAAAAGTGCAAGTCTGTGCAGGAATGGTATGAGAGATCAAAGCTTCAAGGGGTGAAACTAATCTCTGAAATGCAGCAGAAAAGAGCTGGTAAAGATTTAAAATTTAGAAATTAATGTAATTAATAGCAGTTATTCTGAACTGATATTTTAATATATGTAGGAATGCCTTGATTGTCTGCCCTACTACCATATTCTCCATTTGTTTCTTAATAATTTAGATGCTTTTCATTTTTTTATTATTTTTGCATACAATGCATTAGCATTTCTAAAGTGAAATAATTAATTTAAAAAATGACAAAACAGTATTTTTTTATAACTCAGGGATATATTTTAAATTAAAATGCTAATTTGGTATACCTTTAATTTCAGTTTTCCCACTCTTCTTTCCTAAAATGTCACCTAGCTTTAGCAGTGAAGCTGCAGAGAATTGCAGTGTGCCCTGAAATTGGTGTCAGAATAAGTCTATTCTCTGCCTAATTAAAAAGAGGACTGGTAGGTAGTAAATTGCTTTAGAAACATCCATATTAGTCTTTTCTGTCTAGCACATAAGAAGTGACAATTTTAGGGCTTTAAAAAAAAATCAGACAAAAGTAAGCCAGGATTATTTAAAGGGAGCTTTTCTTTCCCCTTGAGTATTGGACAGAAGCACAATCTTAACAGAGCTGACCTAGTGGACATATTTATACCGATTTTTTTGTAACCTTCTCCTACTTCATCAGGCCACACAGTATTTGCATTTAAAATCTCAAGACAGAAAATAACCCTCCTAAAAAAGATGTGTTCTAGAGAACACGCAGAAAGCAGGAATGTTGCTCATTTCTCAGGATAGCTGTCACGTTAATTTATTTCAAGAAAAAAAAGCCAGCTGGATTGTTGGCATATGGGAATGAGTCATTGCTAGAGAGACTGTGGAAAAATGAAAAAATACCAGATTTTTATGTGCTGCATGGATGATGGTGCTAAGAAAGACTGCACTTCTCAAACTATATTAAACTAATTATTTGAGTGTTGATTCATTACACACAAACTGCATTCAAACATCCACACCTCAGAACTGAAAAATCCAGCAGGCATTGCTCTGCTTGGAAATAAGGTGCACTCTAAAATGAGATGTGTTCTGCTGTGTTCCTGCTATTTGCAGCACCAATTATCCCACAGATAAAGCACACACTACTGAAAGTCACTGGTGCTCTCAGCTGTGCAGAAGAGTCTTTCAGAAATACTCACTCCCAAAGCAGCAGGGTCATTCTTTCGAGCTTGCAGCTCCAGAAACCCGATTTGCAACTACCAAAAATTTCCTCAGGGCTCAAGTTCACCCAGAAAGATTATATAAAGCACTCTTACCAAGCGACTGTTCTGAAGGCAGAGGCTTATTCTGCCACTCTATTCTGATCTGAAGTGAATAAAAACATTTTAATTCATTTTTATCTGAGTCTGGTCTGTATAAATCAGACTGAGCTGACCTGCACACATCCACTGAAAAACACTTTCTTTTGAGACAAACAATTATTCCTACTGACATAAAATACAACTGAGAAAAAAAAAAAAAGCAGAGTTTGTGAATAACAAGGGCTAAAAAGCAGCTTTATTTGTGATAACGTTTATTTTATTGGAATTAAACAGAAATGGATGTCTATGCTGTTATAAAGCACTTTGTGGTTTTGACTTCAAAACATTTTAATGACAAAATTTGTAAGATAACTCATGGTGCTGGGAGAAAAAACAATGATTGGAAGAGGATCCTGAAATAGGAGACAGCATGCATGCAGCTACAAATTAATTCCCCTGCTTTAATCAATTCTGTAGTCTCTGTTAGACTCTGGATCCTCTTTCATACACTGAACTTGAGAAAAAGTCTCATGTAATTAGAGAGATTCACAATAAATGTAACAAGTTTCAAGAAAGGTATTCAAAAGATGAATTGTATGAAATGACTCAAACCCCTAAATGTATGTACTTTAAAAAAGCAAATTGAAGGAAAAGCAGCATAGAAGACATCCTAGGGGCTGGCAGAGAAGAGAAAGAAGTAATTTATTCTCCAGAACCCTATTAGAATAAGCAGTAATGGGCAGTTAGGCCATTATCCCAAACATCAGACCAAGAAAAACACATTAAAGAAAAGCTTAACTATATAAAGCAACATGTTGGGGCATCTTGAGAGGCAAAAATCTCTCATGAAAGACAAATGCATCCTTATCTATTTTTCAGTCAGGCTCTGGACTAGATGAGACTCTTCCAGCCCATGAAAGGCAGTGCTGTAAAAGACAGGCATTAAGATATCTTTTTCTCCCCACAAAGCCTCAAAAAATTCTACAGGTACCTACGGTACTTAGAGTTAAATGTAATTCTGCTCTCCTAAACAAGAAAACACCAGCCATTACTGCAAAATAATCATCAACGTAAAACAGATTGAGAATTCAAGATGTAATTATTCTATGAGGAAAGAAAATTTGAATAGCCAATCTATAATCTCAATATATTGTTCCATAGCTTTGTTATAGGATATATCAGACAGATAATTGCAAGCAGACAGGAAGAAACATTTAAAATTTATAGGAAGGGTTTCATATCCTGACCACAGTGCAGCATGTGATCTCCTAGTGACAATTACATCTGGCAGACAGACAAGTAACTGTTGCTGGGTGGAAAATGGGATTATCTTTATTAGCAGGCTCCTAAAAACTAGAATATCCATTTACTCCCCTGCTTCAAAAAAGAGATTAAGAGTAATCTAATCTGCAATGTTGATTACAGTACTCTCATTTACAATGACACTGGAAAGATCCAGTGTTCTAGAAAATCCTGAGGCTGAAAGAAAACAGTTTGTCTGCCATGAACAACTTCCAATACCTTCCTTCAAGTAGGATTTACTGGACTTTGTGGATCACGAAACACAGCTAATTCTAGCAGGTACAGAAAATTCAACATCATTAATTGAGATTTGGGTTTCTTTCATGCTGATGTGTACTTGCAAAATGCACAGAAGGCTTAATGACTTAAAGCCATTGACAAAAAGGAAAGAGGTTCTAAAACTGCAGATGTTAAGAAAGGTGAACAGAGTCATTTCTTGTGACCCTCATCTTCCGTTTCACATGGAAAGATGTTTATAGATTACAAAAGCAGCAGTAACTGCAGTTTATTCCTCAGACCTGCCCCTGAACTCTCTGCCCAGTATTTTAAGGAATGGAACAGAAAATTGCAGTGCAGTTGTTGGGCAATAACATTAGAATAGATAAATCTCCCCAGTCATTGATTCAGTGTGGTTACAAACAACAAAAAGCAAAACATGCCTCTGATACTCCAACTAAACAACAAAATGCAGTAATCTCTCAGCTCACCTACTAATTTACAGAAAAAATGGGCAGGGGGAAGTACAGGTAAAGAAAGCAGGGAAAGAGGGGCACAGATGATGATTTATCAAGAGGATAATTAAGGTTTTTAAGATTAAAAATACTTGAATCCAAGAATCTCAAGCATGCTGGGGGGGATAATGATGGTATGCAAAGAACAAGTATTAGCCCCTTTAATCCTAAAAGCTAAAGACAACAGAAAAATGCATTTCACTTTTAAACAAATGCATGTGAATGGACTTATTTCAGTATTTTGACTTGTGTTATCCAACAAAAGCTCCTTAACAAAGCAGATTAGAGGGCAAGTGAGTGTTATACTTACTGATAATGAACCCATGATGGACCAAGAGTTTTCTTAAACTGAGTCAATCCCACAATATCGATGTAAATGAGTTCTACAATTTTATCCCCCTGGGTCGGGCAGCCAGATCTGTTACCTACAACCTTCTTCATAATCCTAAACAAAGAAAGAAACAACATGAAAAAACATTACTTTCCAAATACCTTGAATTGATGCTGTAATACTATTTATTCCAATAATTTCAGTTTCCAAAGAAGTTTTACTTTTTTACTGTTTTGAAATCATGATCCATGTAAAAACACTGAAATGCTAGAGATGCTCAACATTTATTAAATGTAAAGCACTAATTTTCACTAAAAAATTCATCTAGTTTAAGCAAAAGAATGATATGTTTGACATGCTTAAAAATGGTGTTCTTTGAAATAATTCAAAATAATTTCTGCCTTCTATTGACTGCTTTATAGTATAAGAGGTTTCTATAAAACAATGCTGTCATGTAATTTAAAAAAGAAAGCTGCAGAAAAAGCACATGTGCTCAAGCTTCAAACAGATGTTTTATGTCTGGTGCTGAAATAGCTGGCAAAGCAGGACAAGGAAGAGTAAGGAGCATTTGACCTAACACAAGCAATTAACCACATCAAAAGTAACATGTTTAAAGAACTTAAACCTTTATCTTAAAAAGAGATACTGAGTGAAGAACAGCAGAAACTGAAGCAGAGGACACAGAATTAAGCTAGTCTGTAGCATTTCCCATTGCAGCTGGTTAAAGCACCTGGAATGTTAAAGACTAAGCTGCTTAGTTGGAATTTTACAACATTCATTTATGAAGTCCCAGGAGCCTGAAGCTACAATGAAAACACATTATCCTTTCCATGGCACATATACTTAGCTCATGAAAATAATCTTATCGTCTGTTTAGTGAATTATCACTTTCATTTTATGCTTCAAGAAATTATATACTGTTAATAGAAGCTTCAAGAGTTTACAATTCTTTTCTTCTAATTCTGGTTTCAAAAGCGAAAGTAATCTCCTTACTCCTTGAGCTCTGCCAGTGAAGCTGAAATCCTGATGTCATGGCCCAGTAAGTAGAGAGATGTAATTAAATCACTCCACTGGACTAATTCACCAAGTGGGCCACCGCTAAACGCATTTTCTGCAATCTTGAATCCAGATTCTTTTGTCAAAAGCCCCAGATGAACAAGGATCTGGAAAGGAAAGTCATATGTTTGAATTATCGACATGAAACATGCAACTGTTATACATTATAGCAGTTTTTCTTTCTATTAAATTCCAACTATGGCCAAAAAAAAAAAAATCAAAGTCAACAAGCCAATACTTCCACATGAATAATTTAATTTTGAAATGAATGCAAGGACTGAGAATCTCCAGCAAGGAGCTGAGCCAGGCAGGCTTAAGGGAGGGTAGAAATATGAACATACATGGGACTGCTGCCACTCAGGACTGGCTCCAGGAATAACAAGGCAAGAAAGCAAACCTGTTGTTGTGTTTGCAACTTTTGGCTTTACCTTAACTAGTTAAGGTAATTAAAAAAAAATTAAATCAAATGAACTACACCTTTTTGCTTCAAGTATCTCATGGCTTTAAAACTGAACTCATTACAGGAGGTCTAAACTGATTCAATCCAAAGTTTTGGTCAACTTTAAGTCTACTCAAATCCAAACCCAAGATACACCATTTAAAGTCTCAATTTTGGACAAGAAAGATGTACAGTTGTTGTTTCCCATAACTACATAAAACACTCCAGTGTCATCAGCTTGCAGTAAATTCACAATTTCTCCCTTTACAACATAGTCTGTATTTTGTCTACATTGTGTCTATTTTATCCAAAACTATAGAGGTCAGAAAACTTAGTCCAAGATTGACTCATGCAAAACATGTAAAACTATCTGTAAAGCAAACACCCATTGCAACAGAATTTCAAACAGCAAAATATTTCTTGAAAAGAGTATAAACACGACCTTTTATATTTTCTATTTCCATTCTGAAGCTACACCTGGAACAAGAAGCTTGAAAGACCCATATAACAGCAAGTGACATGAATAAAAGTGTTCTCATTTACCTTTTTTCGTTTTCTTTTCTCCAAATTTTGTTTTTCTGCAAGCGATTTAATGGCCTCAATCCAGGTATCAGCCATTCGTCTGATGCGCAACATCATCCACCTGAATTCCTCATGCCTTGCCATCATTTTGTAGAGATTATCAAAGTTGATACGAATTTCAGCCTTCAAGCAAAGCATTGAGAAACATCCCAAACATTAGTTATTCTTCAACACACTTTCCAGAAGTTAAAAAACTGCTCAAATGTGAGCTCTGTGCTTTATATTCCTCTTTTAGAAAAAAGAAATAGAAAAAAAGATACACTCCTAGCACGTTAAGATTTTAGTTCAAATATTAAAGATATACTTAAACAGACACTTCTAAGCTACATAAATTACTGTTACTTTTATTAGTAATACTTGGTAGCCCAGAATACATTTGCAATGTTTCACAATGCATTTATTTCTGCAATATAAGGTCTGTATTGTTCATGTGCTTCAAAATGAGATGCAGGTATGTCTAAATCATAATACAGAACAGTAGGCTCAAGATTTATGTGTCTCATGAATCTTCCAAACACAAGGAAGTCTCCAATTATAAGAGAAAGGAAGAAACATTACTAGGATATAAATTTTAAAGGAAATACTTGTTTTAAAGCTAGACTGTTCTAAGATAAATTAGTTTTAAAAAAAGAGGCAGCCTATATCTATATTATGTAAGAAATGTTCACATGCAGCCCAGCAATTATCTTAAATTATCTTAAAATACCTAATTGCTACATAATTAGGCTGCAACAATTTAGAAACAACTCTGTGTGCTTACAGTATTTAATGGGAAAAAATCTGGAGTAATCAAAATGTTACTACAAACCTGAAATGGATATAAGCCTTTTCCATAAATGCAGCTTTGTAAAAAAGGCCCATATTTTTGGGACAATAAAAATGGACATTTTCATATATTTACACTGGTGAGCAGTTTGTGGATTTGTAATTTTTCTCAGTATCTGCGTAGAGTATTTCATAAATTTAAACATAAAAATGCTTTTAATGAAAATCTACCACCAAGAGCACAATACAATAACTGAATACATGAGCTACATGTCAAGGAGGATTCCTTTCAGCTTTGAAGAATGGAGGAGGAAAAATTGTAAATTCTGATCTTTTTAGCATTTATGTGGCACAGGATTCCAGGATATTTTGCATGAATCACAATTACTGAATTATTTCTCCTGTTTGTCCTTATTAAGGACATGGTTGTTCTTACCACTGTTTTTTGATCAGTCTCTTCATTAGGATTTTTTGCTCTCCAAGGTAAACGAGGACACCAATTTTCAACCTATAAAACAATCACATTAAAATAAATAATGTTACTTTATTTTCAGCTGCTTGACCAAAGCCTCCACTCACTGCCTTCATATTACACCTCTATGTTAACCTGATGGCTTAAATAAGTAATCAGCTGATAATAAGGTGATAATTTCAAGATAAAACTGCTTTTTTTGCAGAAAAAGCTTAAGACTGCTTTTTGCAATTCAATGCTCTTTTAACCCAGCAAATTTGCCACAGAAGTCACATTTAGATATTCATTCAAGATAATGAAAACACAAGATCAAGGCAGAGGTCAGCTGTTAAATGTTCAAAATACAATTTCTCTGAGCAGTTCTAAAATGTTTTCAATAAGCTTTTTATGCTTCTACACCTTACAAAAATATGTATTTTGGAACATTTCCAACTCCCTAGAATACCTTTATAAAAACACAAAGCTTGCTAAATCAAAGGATCAAAGTTCTACCTTGTAGCAATGCAGAGCAAAAAAGTAAGAATCATAATAGAATCAAAGCCACCATGTTTGAAGGCTATAAATAAGTTAATTATAACATAAGGAACAATGTTCACAAGCATCAACAGCTGTGATTCTTAGAGAAACATTATCAATGCAAATGCAATACTTCTATTGTCCACTAGAAAATAAAAAAGTACAATAGAAAATTAAAAAGTACAACAGGGAGTAGTCAGTGAAGAAATAGCAAATGGATGCAAGTCACTGAGAGCTCTTGAGCTGCCCCCAGGGATCTTGCCTGTTGTGTAGAATCCTTATTATTTATGTACCTTAAGAAATTTGACCACTTGCTCTGGGGAAGGAGGAATCTCAGTGTTGGAGGCAAATCCATGAAAACTGAAACATGATTGTACTGTGAAAAGGTGGAAATGTAAAAATTTATCAGCTGGCTAAGACACCCCATCACTACTGGTTAAGTTCACAACTCTCAGAGAATTGAAAGTCAGAGTTGCTTTTGTGGTTCCTCCAATCACAGACCTGTCAAAACACAATTTTAGCTTAATCATGCTGCAGAAGCCTGGAGCATTACAGATTAAAGGCTTAAGATCACACCATATGATTGCCTAGAGGGCCAATCACATGAAAATAAATGAATAGCCATCCTAACCTCATTAAAGGGAAGAAATGTATCAACCTTGGGTTCCTCAGACAAATTATAGAAAAGCATTTTGAATGTTGTGACTTAACCTACTCAATGTGTTTAATGAAACATTTGAAAGCAGTGACTTATGAACCTCCTTTGAAAACATCTGATTCTTCAGTGGTCTTCAACTGTGGAACCACATCAGAAACTGTGGCAATTATCAATCCTAACTTTTACAACTATAAAGTTGTGGCAGGAAAGAGTTGCAAGCTCCACATTATAAATCATACACAGTCACAAACTCTGGTTTCTCTTCCCTTTGTTTTAATAGTACAAATTTTGCATTATTCCTAGCATTAGAACTGATCTAAATTAAGATATGACATTTCAAGGACTACTGTATGTGCCCCTTTTCTGACTTTTATGTATTTCACATTGCACCACAAGGCATCCTAAAGGAATTGCAGATTTTTCAGGGCTGCCAAGGACAGTTCACTGCATGCCTCACTGACTGAAAAACAAATACAGCTCTTTTGTGCTTTCAGAAATATTCCCTCTAGTCCAAAAATAAATTATAATAATTCTCATCACAAATAAACACTTAAGGAATAGATTCAAAGTAATATCAGTGTCTGCAGTTGGTCTGACTCTCATTTTTCCTTACTGATCTTTAGTAATGATGGCAGAAAGGATTATGATATCACTAAAGTGGGTCTAGATGAAAACTCCATCAGAAATATCCTTCAGTTTTGCAGTTGTTTGGTACAGAAGATAAACATACAACAAACCTTAATTTTGAGCAAGGTGAAGGAAAGCAGTGATGCTCATTTGGATCTGCTCTTTATTTAACCTCGTTCATTTGATTATTTAAGACCAAACACTAAAGTTGCCTCTGAAGAAGGAACCAGGGCTCCTCTTGCCCATTTCCAGCACTGCCTTCCACTCACTGTTACCATCAGCTCTTTCTCCAGCTGATTCTCTCCGTAGCAACCTACTGTTGTACTGCCATGGAGATGATTTAATAGGAAGGATGTGATACCAGACAGATTAGCAGTTAAAGATGACTGTTGGGAAGCAGCAACTGCAGATTAGAAGACAGACCATTTTTTGGATGAGTGATATAAATGCTAAGCTATTATTCAGAACACACTATATTTATCTTTGTACTGTCATATTTTTGAATAAGACCAGCTGTGCCTCCTGTTCCTGGTACTGAATTCAATGCAAATCAAGGGCATTAGATAGTCTTTGATCTTGCTCAGGAAACTGTGTCTACCTGAGAAGCCAAGTGTTCCCTGCTTGGTTTGGAATCACATTAGTCACAGCACTGCCTGGAGTGTAAGTAGCCAGCTCCTTAAGGTGAAGTTGCACAGCAGTTTAAAAGTTCAAAATTTAAGTGCCACATGATTCCAGATACTAGAGAAAAGCTGGTGTTCTGAACTGCTCTGAGGTGTAAATGGCTAGGTTTAGGATGAAAAAAAAAACCCAAACAAACCTAATAAATTTGAAGAGTACTTGCTTTATAGAAGCTTTGCAGGTGTCTGTTCCAGTGACTCTTCCTCAGACACTGAAACTGAATGCAAGGCAAGATTGCAGCACTTGACTCTATTACAGAGCAAGTACTTCAAGCAAGGTTTTAAGAACCTGACAAACATCTGTAGCACTGGAGTAGTCTGAGCATCTTCCAAATTGAATCAAAGTATACTCTGCCAGCAGCTCTGCACATTCAAAATTTCAGAAAGATCTTTATGCTTTCAAAGAGTCACAGTGGGAGTTGAATAAAGCTGGAGCTGAAGGGCACGCTCTGAGCCCTTGGGATAATCTTCATTTTGGATTCTGCCAAAGGGCAGGTGCAGCCCATCCACAGGGAAGCTAAAACAACTTTCTTTACACACCAGGTGAACACACTGCTCAGTGTACTTCCATCCATGGTACAGTGCTGCTCTTAAGTGAGTCCAGGAGAGAAGAATACACAAAAAAAATAATCCACTGCAATATGTGGTGAAAGAAAGTGCATCTTAAATTTATTAGGCGGTATGAAGACAGGCAGTGAACTTGTAATGCCAGAAATCCCATTGAGAATTTTATGTGAAAGGACTGCTCCAATTGGGAAGGTGACTTGTACTCCTATTTTTTGTTTAGCTTTTCCTCAGTGACAGAATCCCTTGGAAGGGGTTGCAGAATCTGTGATGTGCAAGGTGAGTGCCAGTCTGGTTAGTGAAATGGAGCAGGATACAGGCAGCTTTGGATGCGGCTGTTTCCAAAGACAGTCTCAAATGTTGGGTGTTAGGTACCCACAGCCCTGGTGACAAGGCAACACAACATTTCACACATCCATCGACAAACAGCCTCTTGTCTGCCTTCAGCAATGTGCACTGTATTTGACTCCTCTCATACACTGGCATTCATGTCTCTTCCAACAAGTCATTGAAAGACTAATTCCAGTTTAAGGTGACAGAGGAAGAAAAAAATAACAGCCCAAAAAAATCACCCAAAATCAGGTCAATCCACCAACAGGTAGTTCAGGGACAAAGTGTTGACTATCATTAGCATTTCAGTTTCTTAGGGACATATGTAAGATGTCTAAATAACTCTGAACTTCTGGTGATTTACATTTCAGACAACAACACTGGTTTTCTGAGTATTTGCATAGAGTTGAAAGAAGCTGGCTTGATGCTTCATTACACTGAAGAAATGCAAATCATTAACTCAATGTCCAGGATTAGCAGCAGAAATCGTGGAAAGGGGACTTCCCCATGGACGTGAGCAAATTGCACTAAACTAGAATAACCACAAGGATTAAATGAATCTCTATAATTATGATACCCAGGAATTTTCACTAAATTGTGCCTCAGATTACAGCTTGCACCCTGGAAACAAATCCATGTTCAAAATCACCTTTGGTTTATGTTTTAGACCTGAAAGCAGAAGTAAGAGTATGAAGAAAAATACTCCCACTACCAAACTATGCCTTGTGTTTCCATCAAGTCTAAAGGACTGAAAACAAGAATTCTCTCCAGCAGTGTATTAGCACACATGCAAAAGCTACAGGAGTCTCAGAGACTGAATTCAAACCAGCTTTAAATCTTTCAAGTGCTGGATTCCAACATGGGTACCAAAAACTACATGTGCACCTGAAAGGTGAGCTGGAGATCCAAAGCCTGGGATTTTATAGAGATCTGCCCAGCTCCAGCAGGTAAGCACCAGTGTAATGGGAGGGGGTAACTTGCCCCACAGCTACCAGCTGACCAGCAGTCTCACTCCTGTGTGGAAAGCAGTCCTCTCAGAGAAACATGGATGTAGATGAAGAAAATAAAAAAAAAAAAAAGATCTATAAGCTCCCTCCACTTTCTCCACTTTTAAAAAGCTTGGAAATAGTGTGAAAAACTCATTTTCTAGAAGATATTTTTAAAAGCTTCATTCTTCAGCTGCAAACTGACATTTTGCAGCAAAATATATTTTTGTACTGCCTGGAAATTAATTTTTTCACATTTCTGCCCAGAGGCAATGCCATCCCTGAAAATGATAACTGTGCCAATGCCATTACAGTGTTAAACAACTGCCTTTTTTCATAACTAAGTGCTAAGTTTAAAAGTAACTCTTCTCTATGGGCATCACAGTTAAAAGGAAGCAAGTTTAACTTGCTCTTTAATGTGTGCTATTTCTAATCCCTGTCTGGCTCTGTATTCAAGAGGATGTAAGCCTTGTTTTGCTATTCAGGCCATTTGTATCTCATCCACTCTTCAAAGACTCCAGCACAAGTTGCGTTCTGAGGACCAGAGGGTGGGGAGGCCCTGATCACCCAGAGAAGCTGTGCCTGCCCCATCCTGGGAAGTGGCCAAGGCCAGGTTGGACAGGACTTGGAGCAACCTGGGACAGTGGAAGGTGTCCCTGATCATGGCAGGGCTGTGAACAAGATGAGCTTTAAAGTCCTTTCCAACCCAAGCCATTCCATGGGTCTGTGACCACACAGCTGCATATCACACCCCAGGAAACATCCTGTGCCTGAAGCAAAACAGTGAGAAAGAAGTGCAAACGTTCTCTCAGTTTCACCGGCAAGTTTGCACAGGGGACAGCTTTAAATAAAAGGCAGAAGCCTGGACATGCTGGGTTGGTTCTTGCTTACCTTGGCTGCCACACTTGCCTCCCGTTCTGCTCAAGCAGCCAAGACACAGAGCAGCGCAGAAGAGCTGTTCCCAAGTTCCTGCAGGTGTTTTTGCCACCCAAAGCAAGGCAGAACTGCTGGCACCTGCCCTTGAGCAGGCTCTTCAGGAGGGAACACCTGGGGCGGCCTGGATTTTGTCAGCATTGTTTCTGTTTTGCAGACACTCATGCAGAAAACATAACAGCACATGTCTGATACCCAAAGGCTGGGGTTTATGCCTTTTGTTTCTAAACCTTTACATAAACTGTGGACAAATTACTTTGTGTCTCTGTGGTTCTGACCCATATTACACGCCAAAATGAAACATTTTGGGCTCCTTTGTTTACAAGTTTAAAATTACATTACAAAGAGCACTGGATGAGCATAATGTAACACCCTAACTGAACTGCTTCAGAATAAAAAAGCAGACCCCAGAAGAGTATGAAAGGACACAGAAACTTGTCATACTAGATTGTAGAGGTGATTTGAAGAGTAAAACTAGATATATGCATAATTTCATGCACATTGTTTTTCCAAACTGAGGTTGTACATAATGTGATGCATATATTGCCTTTTGAAACATGCATATACACAACCATCTCACTCCAACAGTCTAACCTTGAAGTAAAAAAGAAAAATCTTAACAGTAATATCCTTTCCATTACCCTAATGCATTTTAATATTTTAAATCAGCAGTTCTGACTTGAGAGCTCTGTAGGCACATTTATCATTCAGCTGTGCAACCACACTATAAACTGTCAACTCTTCATCACTGTCCACATTGACAAATTACTCTTGCAACAGCATTTCCAAGTTATCCCTAGCAGCCAACACACCTCATAAATCCACATCATTGTAGTGTTATTAGAATTTCATTTCATGCTTGCATTCGCAAACATTTAAGCTTTCAACCTCTGCTGCTGGACATTAATCATGAAATTAATCATAGGATTAAGAATGCCAAATTTAAACTCAAGGTTAATAACACACTCACCCAATATTAGTTTTACATTCTGTCATAAGAAAACACTCTTAAAGAAAAAAATAAGGACAATACCTTTTTCTGAAGTTAACAAATATACACACAGGCTAATTGCACTTTTATTCCTTCATGAAATGAAAAGCTGACCAAATTAAATATTGCTGCTTAAATAAAAAATTCAAATTCCAAGACCCTTGAAAAAAACAACTATTTGGCCTCTGAAAGTCTGCTCACATTTGGCCATGAAAGATCAATTATGAAAGAGCTAACGCCATCAACTGACTTTTCAAGACTGATGACAAGGGAAGATTGTAATGTAAAAAATTGGGATTTAACAGAAATGCAAAATAGTAAATGTCACTGAAGAATATTAGAGTCTTGGCTTCAGTTGAGATACATCATAATTTTAAAGATATATCTGCATTAAAACCATGAAGCACCTGCTGGTTGACAGAATACTAATGACCAAACATAGCTCTTCTGATGCTAAAACAAAACCTTCTAGTAGAAACCTTAGATCAACTTCATATGATTATGGAACCATATCTCTAGCCTCTATGATAAATAACAAGATAAATAATATACTTGTACTCTATCTTTTCCTTCTACAGCTTCACAGCCCATAAATAAATCAACACTTGGTGCTAGAAATGGAATGAGTCAAAACTGTGATTCAACCCAGCCTTTGTTATGCCTTCAGATAAATGTTTTGGATATGCATTTAACTATTGCTGCTTCAAGCAACACCCCCAGAAGTTCAATGACAGTCAACTGAGTAAATCAACAGAAACTGCTTCGATTCCAACCGAGTCATTTATTGTAACAGACTTACTGTTTTAATCTCAGATATTTAATTTAAAATCCCAGCCCAACCCTCCCAATCCTACAGAAGCTACGAAATTATTATTGGTTGCAATCCTGCAGCCACATTGCCTCTTTCAGTTCTTTGTGAGCAGTGAGCCACTGGATATCAATACTCCTTCTAAGATTAGTTGCCATAAGTTATCAAAATTTCACTTATAAGAGGCTAAGTGATCAAATACACCTGACTACTTCTGGTGCATGCACACTTCAAGCCAGTAATAGAACTCATGATAATTAACTGACAAAATTAATTCTTGGGAAAGAAGTGTTACCCAGGAAATAGAAATAAAACCTCACTAGGACAAGCACCTTACTCAGCTGTGTACAAAACACCTTAGGCTGTGACAGGTACCAAAGGCTTTAGCCAATATAGCTGCAACTTCACTCAAAAACGTGACATTCAGGTTCTTTTTTTGTTCCTGCTAACAGATTCCACAATTCACAAACAGTCTCTGAGCAGGAAGTGGCCATGCTGTTTAGGACAATGCACCATCAAGCACCATTTTCTAAATTTTCCATTCCAAATGCTCTCTATTAGTACGTCAGCAGCTGCATTAAAAGCAACAGAAAAAGTGTTTAAAGGCAAAGATCTCTGACTGAACTTCACATGCAGGTTTAACAGGATACCCAACATGGCCTCCCTGGAGAGCTGCTACTCACATCACTGCAGTTACAAACATTAGAATTCCTCAGGCTAGAAACCCCTGCAGAGTTTATGAATAATAGCAACACACTTAATAATTCAGTTTTAATAACTTTTTCCTCTTTACCCAATTATTCCCAACAAAATGATGATTTCTTTTGAGAAAAGTACAGCTACCAAAGCTATGAAGGAAATATGATGTTCCCCTTCTGCAGATGAGAACATTACTGACCTCACTGAGGTAAATAAAAAAGGAGCATGTGGACCCATCTACACCATAGCTCGCGTAACAGGGATCTGACCGCCACATATCTTTCATCCACTGCAACAGAACAAAAGACACAAAAGTTTATTAGGTTAAAGTATAACAAAAGAGCCCTGTTTCACACCCAGGAATAATGGAGGAAGTGGCAATGTAGGTATAAATATCACAAATAATAAACCAGGGATTTTATTAATGATTAGCAGCACTGTATGCCTGCATTCAGTAATGCTGGGGAAGCAACAGCACAGCAGATGTGAGCACAGCTTACACAAACTGGCAGCCAGGCAAGCAGGGACAAATATCAGAAGGAGAACAAAACTGGGATCCAGACATTTGGCTCTGGCTGGAGTTGAATGCATTGTGTGTTCCCCACCATGACATGCTCTCTCTAGAATTTCACATATCATTTCAGTTACCAAGACTGAAAGCTGCCATTTCTGCAGAAGCAAATAATTAATTTCAGTTCATATTTCAATAGTCAAATAATTTTTGACATAGTTACTATGCAGCCTGTTTGCCAAAACAGATCAAAACACAGATCAGAGATTCAAAATGTAGAGAGTTTTAATTTTACAAATACTTGGGGTATATTAGCAAGCAGAAATTTTACTATTGTCCACCACTAACCATAGAATCACAGGTGGGAAGAGAGCTTAAAGATAATCTCATTCCAATAAACCTGCCATGGGCAGGGGCAGCTTCCATTAGCCCAGGCTGCTCTGAGCCTCTTCCAACCTGGCCTTGAACTTTTACGGATTCACAGTAATAAATCAGTATCCCTTACACTTATTGGGGGAAAAAACACCTTAAAAACCTCCATCTCTGCAAGTTTGTTGGAGTTTCTTTCTTTGTTTTTGTTGCCTTTTTCTTTTTCCCTTTCCAGCTCAAGTCTGATGGGTTGTAATATTTAGCCTTTCCAAGTGCATTATTAGTAAAATACAGGACTTATGTAGAATGCACTGTGAATCCCAGAATTCTGGTTGCACACTGAGGCACTGCCTATTCTTGAGCAGAGGAGGCAGAATGTTTTCAAGGGAAAAAGGGAATAAAGGAACCACACAGACCTGTGGGGAAAGAGATGAAAGACATGCAAAGAAACATCATGCTGAAAAAGGGGCTGGACTGAGGTACCCATAGAATCACAGTCCTGGGGCAGGGGAACACCAAATTACTCATCATGGGGAGGAAAACAGCTTTTCCAAAAGGAGAAATTTCAGAATAACAAGGTAGCATTCAAATAATAAGGCCTTTCAGTAAATAATTTTAATATGGCATTTTTTTCCTGTCTTAAGAGGATGCCACTTTATTTCTCTGCAGCAGTAGTATTAAAGGCTTGAGGTGAGCAATGCTGCAGTGACAAACAGTCCTAAATTTCTTATATCCTATTTTTTGACTCAGTTGTTCTTGTTTAACACCGCTGAGTAGAAACCTCTTGCAACATATGTTCCATTTTTAATAGAATGCACATATGATTAAAACCAGTTCACTTACCTTTATTTTCCCTTCACAGTGAGGAAAACCATCCATAGGAGGCAATTCACACTGTTCCTGGGCTCCATTTATGAGATCTAAAGAGAAACACAGACCATAACTGAGCTTCATTTCACAGTTCTGACAGATAGCCTGATGAATCCTGCCTTTTATTTTCATGAATCCACAGCCCAGACTGACTGAAAGGTCCTACTGGGTAATATTTGTTACAACATTAAAACTCAGTATGCTCCTTTTTGACCACATGAGAAAATGGTTGCATAGATTTCAACTCTGACTTGAAGTGAAAGTGCTGAATTACAAAAATTGATGTATAAAGACTCAAAAATTAAGCTCATCCATACTGAAAAGAACAAGAAGAAAATAATTTCCTAATCGAAGTGTGCTGGAAACTACTAAATCGCAACAATTTGTTTTCATTTGTCAAACATTTATAGGATGTATATGGCTCTTAAACATAAAACTAGTTTTTCAAGCTCTACTATCACTTTATCAAATACCCACGATCCAAAACTTGGCACCAGCTATATGACCCAATTAATAAATGTTGCAATATGATCTAATTTAACAACTGAGTAGCACTACATCACATCTCACAAGAAATATTTCCTATGGTCTCCCAAGGTATTTTTTTCTTCTTTTTTGCCCATTTTAATATTTTTTTCATTCTAGATTATTGCAACGTATTAAAGACTGTAATAAAGAGCAGGATTTCTAGCCCATGAACCAAGGAAAAAGCAGCAGTTTTAAAGGACATTACCCCTTCAGCTCCAAGGGACTTTCTTAGAAGAACCCTCTAATGCAGACCTTTAAGGCAAGAAAAATTATTACCATGGTGGCGAGATTCTTGCCAAAGGCAGTGGAGGAGGTTTTCAATTTAGGTAGTTAATCCCACAGCTATCTAAATTATACCTGCATCATTTCTGGCTTTTTCTACAGGCAAGAATCAAGATCATTAAAGTCAGCCAGCCATCAACCTGGGAACACTCTATACTGTGGCAGTAACTATGCACAATTTCATCTAGAATATGCTAATTGGAGTGCCCAGAAGAAAATACAAAAAAATTGTTGCAGTATTAGAATAGAATAGTGACAAAAATCTGTGGGTAAAAGTTAAAATGTCGCATTATATTATTATATGCAAAACCCACGACCTGATCTATCTATTTTCCATTTTTTGCAAATAGCTTCTTTTAAAGATAAAACCTGAAATGTGAGCCAAGCATTGCAAAATGAACTTGATGGGGGAAAGAAGAGTCATGGCAGGAAGTCCCCACTTCTTTGTCAGTCTCTGCAGCAGGAGAGATTTGACAAACTGAGCTGTACTGCCAGTGACAATAGCACTGAAGCAAAGTGGTTTGTACAATGACTTTGTAATTTCAAATCAATAAGCACTTTCAAAATATTCTGCCTATCTTCTCATCCTTGTGGGGTTCTTGCAGACCACACCACCGACATCTAAGGCTCTGATTTCTGCTCTGAATAAGAACATACAGAGCATGCACACAGATAGCAGCAATTTAAGGTATATTCTCAATTCAGTCAGCAGAGCTACATAATAATAGGACTATTTGCTTCACTGCAGTTCAGGAATCAGACCTTCCACTTGCATCACACCAGAATCAGTACCTGAGATCTAACATTAATAAAAAGGCATGGTTACTATATGGTGATTTTCAATAATCAGTAAAATTCCATTAGAAGACCTTTATGGTCTAAAAGGATTTGTGGGCTTTTCCTTTCTTTTCTCTCTTCCTAAGTCTAAATGCAAAATAACATTTTTTACGTAAGGCATGTCAATTTCAAGATCTTCCTAAAAGAAAAAAAGACCTCTGAAATCTCTGGTACAACATCATAGCTGCAGCATAACCCTAGAAAAAGTTTAACTTCCAGCACCGTACTAAATTTAGGGTGGAAAATGCTGAATGCCTGGGTATAGCTTGCCAACAAGAATGAGCCATGAATTTTGTCATTTAAAATAAAAAAAGTCTTCTATCTCAAGTTAATTATGCTATCATATGATGGCTTTCCTCTTCAGAAGGTTAGTCAAGCAAATCCTCTCTTCTACTTAAGTCCTATTAAGTACAGGGTAATACATAAGCACAAGCTATAATTCCTTATTTTACAGCACACAGTGCCAAGTCCATCACTTACACCATATTTCATTTTAATGGGGATTTCATGGCCTGTTAAAGAAAAAAAAGACGGAGAAAAAACCCCCAAAATCCAGACAACAGCCGGATTTTTGGTAAATACACAATTGCAGTTTACAAGTTTGCTTCGGTCATGCGTGAACACATTCTTTGCATCCCAGTGTGTTTCTGTTGAGAGGCAAAGATCTTTGCTGCTGTTCATTACTCACAAGGTTTTACCTGCAATGATAAAACCCTTCTGACCCCAACATTCACAAGCTGCACCAGCCTCACACTTCCACAGCTCCCATCAGCCGTGCCAGCGGCACACAGAGACTTCCCAAGCACAAACCCTGCCCTCCCCGCTCCTGTCCATCCCAAGAAGTTAAGAGACAGACATTTTTCTCAGCACAAGCTACAGACTTTCTCAGGCTTCTGGTCTCCCTTGTGGCCAGCTGCACTAAGGCTTCTTCAGAGCATTCCCACTATTGCTCTTCCACTGGGGTGGGTTACACACAAACAGAGCATGGATCTCTCCAGGCTAATCTGTCTGTACAGGGAACACTAATGCCCACCTTTATCACCTCTAATCATGTTGAAATATTAATGTCTCTGGGAGTACTACCAAGAGTGTCTGACATCTTTCCTCCTTCTTGCCAGCAACAGTAAACACTCCTAGGATTCGCCTTCCTCAAAAATATTCATGTTTTTTTCTCCACCATAGTCCACAGACAGAGGAGATGCTTCACATAATCACCAGCTCCCCACTCCCATCTTCCCATTCAGCCTTACCATGGATCTATATGCCAAACAGCTCCATCAGCTTTCACTTGCTTCAATCAGGTAATAGCACAGTGAAGGCAATTCTATAAAACTTAAACAGTTCCATGAAACAATTTACATAAAACTGCTATCCAGAGCAGGAAAAAATGTAGCAATATGTGCATACAAGAGGAAATGAATGTGAAAGAACAGAAGGAACAGAGAAATGTAATTCTGTTCCATCTGAGTATTCCCTAGAGAAGCAGTCTTTCCTCTGTGCCCATGAACAGGAAGCCAGCTGATGCAGTCAGACTGGAAACACATCTACATCAAGGACTGCTGTCCAAAGCAACAACTGCCTGCAGAAATGGGCAAGTCACTGCTGGTTTCCACACAGAAGCCTGAGAATTCAATGCAGAGCTCTGAATTCCCCAGTGAATAATCCTGACAGTTCCAGTCAACTACTACTTGCTCTGGTTGTACCCTTTCTTCTTGGCCACTGGCAGTGGGAGTTCTAGGTTGAGAATAATCCCTCCCAATTTTTTCCTAAATGATCAGACCCTTTATGAAGAATTACATTTCTGCTCTTCTTGCTGCTCATTTGAGCTCAGCATGGAGGTGTGCTTAAGCTTGCTGGTAACAACTCTTAGCTGGCTCTCCTTAAACAGGAATCCAGAGGTGAACAAATCTTGGGTTTCCCATGAGCAGCTGAGATCAAGCTCAACCAGATACCAGCAATTCACACTTCTGAGTGTGATCATAAAGACAAGGGAGATGAAGAAGTGGAACCCTGGGGATGCCAATCTACACATCAGGATCTTCCAAAGCATGAAAAGCAAGCATTAACATACAAGTCAAGACTTAGGAGGTTTTCATCATTTGGAGATAAAACCCCAAACCCTAGTATCTCATGAGGATTCTTGTTAAAAAGTCTGGATAGATGTATTATGCTGTTAGCAAATTCATGTTGGATAATTCTTTGCTGAAGGGGAAAACTAAGCCAGACATTAGGGGTTACTCTTGCTGAAAAATAGTATTTGAGAAACCAAAAGAATTTTTACCCTTAATTAGGATTTATGTACTTTAAAATGCAAGCTCTGAAATCTCTTTTCCCAGCCAAAACTTAGAACTTACAGCCAAAAAGAGTTAGAAATACAGCTGTCAAGTTAGTACAAAACAACGGCAGTTAATAAACACACTTTTTTCTCCTAAACTTTGTGTGAGCCATTATATTAATTTATGTTCTACACACACCTAAGTGTTTTTGAATTCATGCACAGCTTATCTCCTTTTGACTGCTGTTATGAAAAGACATAATTATTAAACATTTATCTCATATGATGTTACATTAAAAGTCAATGCATTAACAAACTAAAAACATGAACATAGCACATTATAAACCTAAAAGCATGCAGTTGGTACAGATCATCCTGGGGAAAAAAAAAAGAAAAATATTGATAAAACACCCACCAACTGCAGATTTTAAAAAAAACTCTTTAAATACTGTTTGTGAGGTCCTGGGATATTTAAAATATAACTACCAAACTCCATCCTCATGTTTAGAAAGGAGCCATATGTTCCCTTCACAAATGATCTACAGCTTTGCACCAGACGTCGTTGGAGCACAGCAGGTGAACCTGAACTTGTGAACAATCCTCAGTTGTTTCAGTGCGAAGTCTGGCACGTCAGCATCCACCACGTGGCACATCTGAGCTAAGCCACCAACCCTGCCCTGGAAAAGAAGCTTCTCTCTTGTTGTTTGCTATGAGCACTGCACCTGCTAAAGCCCCAGGCCTCCAGCACCTAAATATGAGCTCACAGATGCAGCTCTTCATTGCCTCCTGCATTTCAAATCCACAGGTTTTATTTGTAATAGTGAAGGTTTACAACACCCACGTTGAGAATGATGTGGCTAAAAGCACAGTCTGTGGTAGGGAATTGATTTTTGTTTGCTTTCAAGTTGCTCTTTAATAAAACAGTAAAAATGAGCAATAGTAAGTGCTACATGCATATTTCCTCCCTTTCCTACGTTGCACATTCTTCAAATAATGTGCTTTGTAATGGGCTAAAAAAATTCTGCTTCAATTTTCCTCCATCAGACAGTTAGGAAGTCTAGAAATATTCCACTCTGAATAAGAGTTATAATTAGTCACTCAGCAGTGAGTGCTGTTTGATAGGTGCTCTGTTTGTCATAAGAGTTTTAAAATAGCAATATTGGTTAAAGCAAATGAAAAGGCTGCAATACAGCTGAAAATGCAAGCTGACACCAGCAACCTATCTACTCTGCTAAGGACCAGCTTGGTGTTCTTCTGAGAATAGAAATGTATTAAGAATTTAACACGACACTAAAAATGATGTACTTTGGAACCTTGAGGCTTAAACTCTGATTTTCAGCCTAGTGCATATTAAAGTATTTTTTGATGATATACAGCACAGATAATAGCTCAAGTCAAAAGTGTTCCCATCAGCAGATTTCATAAAATACAGAATCTCTCCAGTATTATAAGGTCAGAGTAATCACATCCGATCTATTCACCAATTTTATCTCTGTTCTCCTTCTGGTTTTGATCATTAAATATAAGTACTATTCTTACTTTAATTCCTGAAACTATTCTCTTGTTTTTATTTCAGTCCTGAAATCTGGTATCTGTGGTTAGACACAGACTGTAGTTAAGGCTGGTTTAGTTTGTGTAAGGTCTTCTTTCCCTTCTCCAACTAATTAACACATTCTCAATTCAATTCACATTTTTCATCTCCAGCTGGTAAGATTTCTTTAAGAGAGAATTTGCAGTGTGAGCTGAAAGGACTAACAACATATTCAACCAAATGAGCTAAAGGTTTTGAGATTTTAAATGCAGAGCACAAAATGCTTCCTACCAACATTTTAGAGACTTCTGTAGCAAAGTGTTGGTATGAGTTAAAGAAAATTAACTTTTCTACCTCTAGTCCATCCTCACACAAGCTGTGCTGCTGGGTTCCATTAGCACTACTGAAATCAATGCAGTGTTATAATAATTCAAGTAGTAGTCAAGTGGTTAATCAAAATGCAGCCCTGGGGACCACTAAGAGCCCCTTCAGCATTATTAACACAGCTTTGCACTGCAGTGGAAAATATTCACCAGTGGTCTTCTGCACACACCACACTGTGCTGTGACAGCCAGGTTTGAGGGCACACAAAACTCCCCAGCTCCACACAACTGCCTTTGTAGGAGGGGGGAAAATCTTAATAAATACACATATACGATGTGGTAAAAGAATACAATGCATTAGGCACAATAAACACGAGTCAAAGCAAAACATCACCTTCAGGAAGCTGCTATCTTGACCATCAGAGCCAATGCAGTCCCACACCCTGCCACAACTGGTACACACTGGTGCCCCATGGGGACAGTCACTTTGTGCTCTGATCCCCCGTGCTGACTGAAGAAAAGCCTCCTCTAGTCCTCTCAAAACAGGAGGGCAGCTTTGGAATTCAAACCAACATGCAGTATATCTTAGCTTTTTTAATCTCTGCAAGTACAGGACTATGGTGGAACTGTGGCTGCAGACTGCTAAACCCAACGAGGCTGTGTAACAAAATTCATCAGAGAGCCATGGAAACAAATTCACTGGTCCTGAGGTTACCTGAGTCCTTCCCCCCTGACCTAAAAGGCTTCAGTGTGGCAGCCCCAAGGTTTCAGGAATAAGGACATGGAAATACCACGACAAAGGTCCTTCTCACCATAGTAACATTATAAAAAAAAGCCTTGTAGCATTGCCAAAGCTGACTTGTCAGCCTGCCTTGCTACATATTCACGAAGGATGCCAGATATCTGACAGGCATCCAAGCCATCATGTCTTAAATGACAAGTATACACTGAAGTCTGCATCTTAATGAGTGACTGGAAAGATGTTAAAACTGAAGTTGTTAGAAGGGAACTGAACAGCCAACACAGCAGAACAACTTAATGCACAAGGCAGCAAAGCTATGGGAGCTTTGAACAGACACACCAGCAATGTCCTCCCTCCCTGTGCAGTGTTCCATGCAGCAGCCTGAGCCTGGGCTGTCCTGAGGCTCTGCAAGGGTCCTCCCAGCACCAGCTGTGACCAAGGGGAAGGCTTCCTTCACTTGCTCATTTTTGTGGGATCAAAGACACACAATTAAAATCATTCAAAGCAGCACTTTTCAAGGCAAAAGAATGTTTTGTAAATAACCAGTCTGGCAGAGTTTTTAGTACAATTATTATATCTGGGGTGTTAGATGGTCAAGATCATCAAAAATTTAGCTCATCACTAAAGAAGCACAGAGAGAGCAATGATCACCTCTAAAGAAACCCATCCCACAACACAACACTAATCCCACTCCCATTGCTTGCCAAAAATATCACATGAAGAAAACAGAGGACTGATTCTCTGATCATGTTTGTGCAGATTTCCCTATCAGATGAACTATGATAGTGCAATTCTGTCCCACAAAAATCAAGGACTTCTTTTATCATTACCTTAGAAAAGCACAACTGTTAAAAACAAAATTGCCTAAACCAAACTGATCTTGTGCCTGTCACATGGAACCAAGGATGCAGCTACAACAGTAGCAGCCCTGTAGACAAACTCTGCTTTAACTTTAAAGTGCCATGGTTTTGTATTTCCCCATTTCTGTTTAATCATCTCTACAACAGCAACTTTAAATCTACTTAGGGTATCATTTGTGGCAGTGCCTCAAAGCTTCCTGTTCTAAAGGCTGATGAAAATTCTTATCTCCTAGACACCCAAAGTTTAGATTAATACTTTTGTGTATATATGGGAATATATGACTTCCCATAGATGCAAAGAGGATGGCTATCAAATATCCCAGAAGCTTTTCAGATACTACTTGGATAAATAGAAAAAAGAGAGAGAAGGAAAGAGAGCTTTATTGCTTTTGAAACCAATCAGCCTAAAGCTTTATAAGCATCTTTATATCATTGCATGATGTAGCTCCACTGGAAGCAGGACTCTTGCAGAAAAGTCTGCTAATGACATTGCACTGTTTCACTGACAAATAAGGCTATAAAACACAATTTACTGCAGAGTTTTAAGCAGCAACTCAAGAAGCCTTTAAAAAAGATTATCAAAATTATTAAACATTATGTTAATCAGATGCTTCACAAACACTATGGTTGTCCAGACAGAAAGATCAAAATTATTAACAATCGCTAACATGAATTTGTCTAAAGTCAGCATTAAAATATTACAACTGGTAAAGAGAGGAAGGGTAATCCTAACATGCTTGTTGTGATCACTGCACAGTGTAACAGCTGAATGTTATAAAGAAAACTATCATCTGTATTTGTACACATACCTCTTTCAACTCCAGTAAAATGACAAACTGTTGGGTAACAAAATGCCTTCACCACAATTTTCCCATTACCTCAATTGCTCTAACACAATTGAAAAGGGATGTTATTGAAATATTACAGACAAAACCAACATTGGTATTATCACAATGCCCTCACCTAGCTTATTTTCTGAACAATTCCTTCCCAACAGAGAAGCTACTTATATTACAATTATGCTGGAATCATATGGCTTCCAGATTGTGCTGACAGGAAACTGCCAGGAAGGAAGAAGTAGAGACAAGTTTTTCATTTCCATTTGGCTGCCTCTGATCTGAGTAATTGCCACTGATTGCTTCAAACGGATGAAGAGCAGGCACTTAACACAGGGACTAGGTTCAAACTCTACTCTAACCCTAGGTACTATCCAGTCCAGAGGTACCTGAGCAATGACATCATCCAGTCATCAGTACAATATATTAACTGAACCTTAAGGAGTTCTTACCTAAAGGTTTTTCCTGTTGCTGCTGTTTAATGGTTGCTTCAGACATTTTCAACTCAGGGTACCAAGAGTCCAAGGTAAAAAATTTGTGGCTCTGATGAGAGGAATTGTGTTCTTTGCCACACAGCAAGCCTCAGGCAGTACAAAGTAATGCAAACACTGCAAATGGAAAACTCTTACCAGGCTCCTTCAATGCTGCTCCTGAATACCAAAACTGTGAATTTAGCCCACTCCAAGAATAATAAACAACATTCAAATCACCCTAAGAACTGATGAAAGATGTTTTCTTTTCAGGTAAGAACAATGAACCTTTGCCTATAAATTTTAAAGCAACAACATGAGTATACATGTTCCAATTATCTGCAAATCTAAGGAAATAACTCTCTTTTGTCCAGCTACGAAAACATACAGGGATGTCTTTCATTTTATATATATATATATGTATATATGGCCCAGAAACTCTGACAGTGCTGTACTTGTTCACTTTCCATCTCAGTGGAAGTTTTTCCAAGATCTGGTGCTGGATGCCTTGTGGCAGGAAGGTGGCACAGCCGGTCAGCACCCTGCAGGAGCTGCACTCTTCAGGTACTTGTTCCTGATCTGCCTTTGAATCTACCAAGGCAAAGCAGATTGGGGAGGGAAAGGTCTGTCTGATCAAGAGACAACATGACTTTAGCACCCTGGTACAGATAAATGCAGTTAGGACTGAGCAGCTGAGAGCAACTCTGCTGCCACACTGTCATCAGGCAATCACTTGCAAATCTGCTTTCCTACACTTGTTCCAGTGGCATTTCCTTACCAAAGGCAGCATTTGCTTCTCTATTTTGAGAATTTCAGCAAGTAACACCTTCTCAACAGAAATATTTATTTTTGCAGGAAACCCAAGGACAGACAAGACATAGGAGCACAGTTATCAACTTATTTACCAAGTTGCCTTAACTCTTCTGCTCTGTTCTCTTTTGGGACTGCAAAGATCATTGGACTTAGACTTTCCTATGAGTCAGGTCTGTGAGTATCTCTTTCAGCTTGGTGGCAGAACAAAACAGTCCATTCATTGAAAACAAAATGAATGACTTCAAATGTCATCTCAAAACATGTTTTTATTTTAGCTGAATGTACCAGGTAGGTGATCTCTCTGTGTCAAATCCTAAGAGCCATTAAACACTGTAGGGGAAGACTTTTAAATCATGACCAACAAATATAATAAACGTTTTCTTTCAGTTAATAATCAGTAAAGTGCATATGGTGGAATGGCAGAGCAGATTGATACCAACCTATATAGTTAGGCTTTGAGAGAAAAGATCTCCCCAGTTTCATAATTCTAAAATGCAACCATTTAAAGCATGAAACATCTACTATAAATGGGTGAACTATTCTCTTGAGAAGAGCTTTTGATTTTCTAATGTGTTCAAATTACCATAGAAAAAAGATCTTTCACTAAGCTTGGGCTTCAGTTTGTCATTGATAAAGGCTAGACTTTGAATTTTTTTTCTAAGACATTCCAAATATCTAACACTGAAAAATCATGTTATGCTCAAGAGAGAAAAGGTTCAGATGAAACAGCTCATAAATAATTTTAGTAATTGCCATACACACCTGCTACATTAAGCTTTTCAGCTGCTCCTAAGCTGGGAGCAGAAGTGGTGGTATTGTTGGTCGAGTTTGCTCCTGTTCCATTAAGTACAAGATTCTCCACCTTGGATTCCAACTTCCCAATGCGCTGCAAGATATTATCCAACAGGACAGCCAGTGTCTTTTTCAAATCTGTAAATGAAAATGAAAAGTTAAACTACTTAATAATGCAGTGCACACTTGTCAGACAGAATCAAACAATAGATACAAGAATCAGAGTGGAGATATATATATATATATATAGATAGACACATATACATACATATATGTATACACACACACACTTCCTCAGTGCAAATCTTTGCCATTAGCAGCTCTATGCACTCATGTTACCCACTTTGTTCAGCCTCAGATCCAAGTTTCCTTAGCCATGGAACTTGTCAGCCTGTATATTTTATGAAGCACAGCACTACTCGTAGATATCCACATTCAAGGTGAAATGTGAGCCTTTACAGGAACAGAAAAATGCTTGCTTTGCAATGGCTCAAGTAATAAGAAGCTGCTTAAACAATAATGAGGCTAAACCTAAATCCATATTCAAACACTATCAGAGGAACAGTCTGTTGATACTCAGTCACCTGGGAACAAAAATCCCCTTCCCAAAAAGGACAGCTTTAAGCCAGTACAAAAACCTTCTCCTGCATCTCTTCCACATAACCAGCTTCTGCACTGGCAAATTAAAAATAGATGATAATTTCTAAAAAAAAGTTAAGTTCAACCTTTCTGCTGTATTCACACAACCCCAAAAATCACATTTCCTTCCTTCAGTCTGCTAGTGATTGTCTCTGTTTGGTCTGACACAGGGCTTCCTTGGCATGGAAGGCAATGAACACTAACAGGAATTTGCATATCAAATGACAACACGGAAAGAGTTCTCTTTTTTCCCTTATTTTTTTCATTTCCTCTTTTTTTCCTCTTTTTTTCCTTAGTTTTAAATTTTTTCTTATTTTCTTATTTTTTTCCTTGGCATTAATTTTGTTCAGATTCCTTGAAGGAACACAAGACACTTTGGCAAGAACTGAGGGCAAGAGGAGAAAACTATCAGACAAAACTGTATAATTATAATGGCAACAAGCCAAAGAAGATGAAACTATTGTCCTTTGTTCATTTACCCTTGTAATGATTAAAGAATTTGGTACAAGGAATTTACATTATTTTTCCATTTAATTACATAATTGCATGTGTTGTGGTATAATGTATTTTCTGTTTTACACAGCTTTAGAATCAAATAACATTTTGATCTATAATAGAAAACTTTTCCATACATCTGAAGAGATTCCACTGTCTCTATAGTAGTTTTAGTTTTGACACATTAATTCCATGATTTTTTTTTATTTTTCCCATGACTATCTCAATTCTTGCGCAAATGAGAGACTAAATAAGAAAATGCTACTACTTTAGTAAGCTTATAATTGTTTTCTCCAAACAAAAGGAGAATCATATTTATTCCATGGTGCCATAAAGAAAGCCTTTCTCATCATAACTGTGTTTTCCTTTGTCCTGTAAAGACCAGAAGGTGGAATCTGAAGTATTAGTCCACACATCTGGACTATTTTAAAAGGGGTCCAGAAGTTATTTAATGACATAGGGTGCAGAAGAAAAGGAAACTCTGGACTTAAGAGTAGAGAAGAAAAAAATCAAGGAAAAAAAGTAGAAAAATAACTCAGGAAACACTGAGGAAGAAACGTAGCCCACATAAAAGTACACACTGATCATAAAGACAAAAGAGGTTCAAAATTATTATTTTTTAATTCTGATTCCAACACACTGATATGAGAGACAACTTGTCAGAACAAAAAGGGAAGTGGAGGCTACTTTGAGAAGGAGAGGGCAGAAGCACAGATTGACAGAATTTTTGCAAAAGAACTCTTTACTGCTATAAAGAAAAATCTAATATTCACTGTGTGTATCTGAACTATAACTTCTAAAAGGAAAATATTTGAGCCACCTACCCGACAGGTGAATACACAGCAGAAAGAAAAAGTGAGAAAGTAAACAAGCTGTGCAACCACAATTAAGGGATGACTGAAAACCTTTCAGGTGGGTAACAGCAGCCAAATCCAGCAAACATTTAATTTATTCTTGAACATGGAAATCACGACTGTGCTCATTTAAAGCAATCAGAGGATAACATTAAGAAATATAAAAAGGCTAAATAAGCAAGAGCATTAATTTTCACAGAATATTGAAGAAGCCTCTAGCAATTATTATTAACATCAGTTATTAATGTGTTTATTTGTGAAGAGCTAACCTGATTATTTGCTAGCAGCAAGTCATTTGGTATGCCAAACAGGACAAATTAACTTATTAAGTAATTACCTTACCCAGTTTCATAAACTGTTATATAATATGGTGTTATTCACTCACTCTAGTGCTTTTTCCTGAAATATTTTAAATAACTGCATTACCATTCTTTTCCATCTTTCCAAACTACTTTGTTGAAAACACCTGGCTAAACTTAAAATTTAAGTCTTTAATCTTAAAAATCTTGTCAGCCATGGACTTGAAATTGCTACACAAACCTTGGCTTTCTTTTCACAGAAGTGTCACAAAGTTATTTCACCCGCTTCCAAATGCAGTTTAACTTCTCCTTGGGAACTTGACCAGTGTTTGGAGGCAAGTCAACTTATTCCCCAGCAGGATTTGGAACAGGAAATTAATGCCACAGGCAACAAGCTGCAGGGGAACTTTGCCTATGGATATCCTGTACCCATATTAATCCAGTTACCTTCAATATCTGGCACCAGATTGTTTGGGCTTTGTTATCTATTTTCTTTCTCAATTCATCCACCATCAAACACCCCTGCACAGTAACAGGACACTGGTAATGGCTACACAGCAAATAAAGTTTTGTTTTGAGCCTAATCACACAATCCTCTAAGGATCTCTACTTGTTCAGAGATCCTCAACCCAAATATTGATCTGTACCACTCTGTTTTGCTTGTGTTGCTTTGTAAGGCTACAGCTCCAGTTTAGCTCAACATGCAGCCACAAATCTGGAGTTACAGAATAAGGGCAGGTTGTTATTTAAGCAATGAAGCAATTGAATTCTTAGCTATGTTGGGGATAATAATCTCATACTTACAGGCAAACAAATGCACACCAACTCAAAATTTTGCTTTTTAGAGGAAAAAGGACTGGTGACAGAAACAAGACACCTTCCAGCAGGATATTTTCACTGCATGCACCAAAAAGTATAGAGTGTTAAGAGAAAACTGGAGAAAAAAGTGCAGCTATTCTATCATTGCATCCTAGTCTATATTCTTTGTCTAAGCACACAAAAACTATCTACTCAATTTCTTCAGAGCTGAATATTAAGACAACTATAAAAGAAAACAAATGTAAATGACTAATTAGTTTTCTGGACATTCTGGAAGTGCATAGGTAAGTTGGAAAGAAAGTGAGTCTAAAAATTGCTAAACAAGTAAGGGGCATTATGTGATCTTAGACTGAAAAGGAACCACACCTAACCCGAAATTTGATTATATTTTATTTTTTAGTAATATTTTCAGGTAATATGCTTCATTCTTTTCTGCTTGCTTTGTCTGACACATGCACAAAAACTGAACTCTCATGTACAAACTGGAAGAGAGTAAGCATTAGAAACAACTGCCAAACAAAGCACTAAAACTCACAGAGTTTTCTGCCCTGAGGCAAATAGGATATACTTAAGCTTAATTTAGGATTATACCAGATAACTAAACTTAAACATTAAGTAAATTGACTGAACAAAGAAGTGAAATGGGAAAGAAGAAATAAATAGCAGGTCTCCATTTTAAACTAAGGCAAGTTTTTCCACAGGTAATTTCTTAGATCGCTGAAACAAAAACTGAAAAGCCTCCCAACTTTCTCAAAAACACCAAAAAAGTTTTTTAAAACTGAGTTCTAACAAATAACCTAAAGTATACTAGATAGAGGTACTAGACAGACATAATAAAAATTAGCAATATAAGTTTGTTCCACTTAAAAGGGAAGGCCATTTTCTCCATTTGTACAGAAAATGCACAGGGGTAAAGTACTGCTAATTGAGAGACATTATGAAGCAAAATGTTTGGGCAATTGAGGAAAAAGCCTTAATCAGATTATCAAATAATGCAGAGAACACACTTACCATATGCTGTCACTGTCCCAACATAAGGCCCATCAACTACATTTTTATTTTCTTCAGCTAATGCTTTGATGTATCTTTTGCTGAGATCCAAAATTTGCTCACGCAGGACTGAACTGCTTTCATGTTGTGTTTGCTGCTGAATAGTAAAATGCAGAAGCATCATTCCCCAAATAAAACCAAAAGTCACCAGAAAAAAGCCTAGTTTCTGAGAGGACAGCTTCCATGGAGAGAATGCCATGATTCCCAGCAGCTTCACACAGTTACTACAAAGGTTCCTAAAGCATGAAGCCAAACAGCAAGTTCATGGTCCAGGTATATAAATATCACAGAGCAGGACTCAGTCTTACTCCAACTCCTTTGTCAACACATATCCGTGTTTCAGTTCCATCCTGTTGCAAGAGAAGAGAAAAAAGCATAGTTAGCACATCTGAAGTTTTTACTATCCACTCTAGTTCTTCCCTCTCACTGGTACAAACCAGAAGCAGACAATGTGCTTGCTTTGTAAATGGTTAATTTGCATGTCTCATCATTGTACGGTAGCAGCCAGAGCAAAAAGGGGCTGAGAAAAGCACTGGAAAGACAACAAAGCGGGAGTGATGTGCCCGAACAGGTGAGAACACCTCACAGAATCTGGATCAAATTCCCTGCCTGAAGTGGTTTCTAAGCTGTATTTCAAAGTAAGGCTTCTGTAACATATTTATTTGTGTGTGTGTATGCAAAACTCTGCAATGTTGCCAGTGCAGCAATTTAAGACAATTCTCAATGTAATTCAGTTCTCAGAAAACAAGTAATTTCAGCTGGCAGTGACACTGCTCGGAGTTCCTGGCAGGAGCTACAGCATATGGCTAGATAGGTGATCAGGAAATCAGACTCCCTCAGGGGGAAAGAGGAAAGAAGAAATCTACATTATTTAAGCCAATACACTCTCCTGGCTTCCACTGCAAGCAGTTGGGAGGCTGGAATAATGTCCTGCTCCTGTGTGGCCTCTGCTGTGCAGTTACTCCTCAGCCATAAAACATACTCCAAATGAGGTGGCTCTTTGCAACTAAATTGAAAACACAAACTTCTGAATGCAGCAACATGTCTTTTATATAGAAACTAATATTCTCAAAGCTTTTCATACACAAGGGAAAAGGAATCGTAATAAAGGCCTTCAAGATACAGTAGGACCAGCTTTTGAAAGTAAACTCAGATATAAAACTTGGAATGAAGAATCCAAAGGCAGGAAATGGTCTGTGATGAGAGTTAGAGGCAGGGTCCTTAGCCTAAAGCCCAACTAAAGGAGGGGTAATTAAAAGGTAATAAAGTGTAACCTATCATGTTAGAACACAGATTTGGTAAAATGTTATCCTTTTAACTTCATAATGCTCCCAGACAGGATTAGAGAACATGATGTTCCCTTCCATTCTCTGTTTGCACAGATAATGCAGATGTTGCTGTGTTTTAATAGGATAATTACTCAGATCCCTGCTAGTAGTGCTCCCTGTTTGTTAAAATTCCCTGCAGATCTTCTGCTTCCAGTTGAACCAGGAGTTGTGCAGCGGGACAGAAATACCTTTGGGGCACTTATCTTCAATGTGACTTGAGTGTGCAGATTGCACATCACTGATTAAATTGATTGTAGAAGTGAAGGCACATTACTTAAACGGAAAGCAGGCAAGGCAGACTCTGTCCCGTGCACTCACACTGCTAAAAGAACAATCTGCAGCCATCTTTTGCTTAAGGAGGAATAGGGCAGAGAAATTAATTGCAACTACAGTGAAAAACATCATAAAGGCCTCAAGTTGGCTTTTTTCACACTGAAAATATCTCAGGAAAGAAAATGAACAGTTTCAACAGAGAAAATTAAGGACACTGTTTAATGCTGCTCTACATAAATTTCCATTAATTTTCCAAAAAATGGCAGGGAGAAATTTTACTTCTTTCTGTTTGTTTAACTATAGTCTTGAGATATTTTTGGTCTGACTGAATAGTAGAATATTGTTAGTTCATTAAAAGCTGAAAGTTTTACTATTCTTTTGCAATATTGGGTGCGATAAAATATAGAAAAATCCATAGTCTAAAACAATATAATGACTTGAAAAAAGAAATCTAAAATATTCCAGATAAACTCCCTCAGTGACTTAATTTCAAGCACTGACAACATCCTCTACAGCAATAAGATCTGTGGTTAAACAGTCAATATTTCTTCCTCAATTATCACTTGTTTGTGAAGCAGAAAACACTGAATAAGAAAGTAAACCTATCACCACCATGTTTTAACAGACAAGTGCTAATGATTGTTTATGACTAGTTGATAATGGAAAAAAACACCTCTGAACATAATTAACATTAAAACCAGCAATTAAATTCAAGTATTTCACAGTCTTCTTTTTAAAGTTCTAGAACAGAAAGAAAGATGGTATAAGAAATAGTGTAATGACACTGAACTATGAGAATGATCTCCTTAAAGAGGTGTTGACTTTTCTGTTCTATATATCATCAGAAAAATAAATCCACTTAAAAACTGTAAGAAGGTAGACAGCAAATATTAAACTTTTGCCATAAGAAAGGACTAAAAAATTCAATAACAGATGGAAGAATGGCCCCTACTATTTCAACAAACAAACAGAAAACCCCAAACCCAAATATCACCAACAAGCCTTATTTTTCCTAAAGCAATTTCAGTGGCCAGCAACCTGATGAGCTCCCAACAACATGTACTTAACTAATTAACTTTACAGCCCTGCTGGTGGCCATGGAGGTTTATAAAGTGCACAGCAGAATCCCAGCACTCCCATGGGCAGCTGCACTAACTTTGGTATATATTTAATAAATATTTATATGACTTTGGTATAAATTTAATCCCAGATCTGACAGCTGTCAAGGACTGCAACACAACTATTCCCCAGTTAATGATTACCACATACCTATAATGAGTCATTATTTGGTACCTAAGTGGACAGTGGACAGAAGATATCAAGGGGTGATGTGGAATGCATGAAGACAGCAGCATAGAAATGTCTCCATGTATTTCTGTTTTGACAGGAAATTAATAACTGGACTGAGCAAGAGCTGAAGCAATAAACACACATTTGTCTACCATAATCACTGATGGATTTTGACTGACAAGTTATCTCTCTGCCCATACCAAGTAGGACATCCCAAAACTCCAGGTGGTAATGTATTTCCCTTATTCTCCTGCACATCTTATAAATGTTCCAAAGAAGGTAATCCTGTTAATTACTAAGGCTTTCTCCTAATCTAGTCTCCAAATGCACATATCTAACAAGGATATGGACACCCATATTTATTTGTGCTTCTAAAGAATGACAGGTGCTTTTTTTTACCCACTTCCCACCCCTTTTTTAAGCTTTGGAAAAATATGGTTGCACTCTAAGACATCTCTTGAAATAATTCCAGCACCCTCTGGAGACTGGATGCTTTAGTTGTGAGTTTGTTTGTGAAACTGTTAGGAAGATAATTCCTCCTGACTTAGTCAGAGCAGTTAATGTACAAAAACTAAACACCAAGTGTGAAAAACAGGATGAAAGTGAAAAGATACATGAGGCAAGAACACTTCTAATAAACAGAATCTTTGTCATGTTCTTTCTCAAATTCAACTCTAAACCAGCCAAAATCCCACCACAACTGAAACAACATTCTGCAGGGTGGTAGGCAGGTGTTTGGGGCTGTTTTTAAACAGACTAAACACACTCATTACAGTTTCTGTGAAAAATATACCCCAATTTACAACTCAATTTGAATACTACACTACCCTGAACAAAAATTATTCACATATTTCATTGAAAAAGGGCTAATCTTACACCCATTTAACCAGGCACAAGAATTCCAAAGTACTGAAAGTACTATTATATAACTTCATCAGAAACATATTTTTTCTGTTCTGTATTTAATAACTCCTGTCCAACAGCTGGTCAATTCACGAGTTAGAGAGGATAACATTACCATGCTGATGTCATTACTACAAAAGACGCCTCACACTATCAAGAAGCATCTCAGATAAGTACCCTAATTAAAGTGATCTAGATGCCAGGGGTGCAAACAACATATTTCTCGACATTTTAAGATTTTACCTTTTTTTTTTTAATGCTTAGAGTACAAATAGTTCATCTTCATGTAAACAGATTTTGGTGACACATCTCCACACAGTCCTCTTCATTTTTTAAGGAGGAGAATTAATCATCTACAAGAGATTAAGCTAAGTCTCTTTATAAGTATGTAAATATACACAGCTTGATATTCTCTGTCCAATCTCTACCTATATTAGAAATGGTACTTAGGGTAAGCTTGGAACACCACTATCCTCAGGACACTCAGAATTAAATCAGGATACTCAGGATTAAACTCTTCATCAGCTGAATGCACCATTCATCAGTAGCTACACAGTTCTAAAACTTTAATTGTCTGTAACCAAAACAGAAGCTTTTGCACCCATAAAAACAGCAGCTTGAGTGGTATTTGCTTCTTAATTTGTTATAAACTCAAACCTAAGCAACCTTACACATCATGACTAGTAAACAGAGTATATGTATTTTTGTACCATGTGGATCAGTAAAAATAGTGTTGCCACTGCTAGGAAAAGGCCTGTATTCCAATGCTAAACATGCACATCCCAAATTCTGGCCTCTTATGCTTAAGAAATTATTCTAGGAATAACAGTATGAGCTAGAGCTGGGTACCAGGTGCCTCATGTTACAGCAAACAGCTTAGATATGAGATAAGAACCATGGGCTGGGAAATACAGGCACAGGTTGAAAGGAGAGGCCCCAAAATTGTGAGTTATTCAATAATGATCAAATACGATAGACACGTGTCAAGGATGTGTCAACCATAAGACACATCCTTGAATTTTGGAAAAAAAATCCTGCTTTTCTTTTGACAGCAAAAGCTGGAAAGGAGGCATAGTACTGCTTATTATAAGAAATGGCACCTGTGACAGGCCCATCAGTGCTAAATCCATGGCACCAGCTCTGTGGTACCCTCTGCTCACAATTTATAATGAAACTTTTACACACTAATTGCTTTGACTATGCAGTAGTAATGACCAGGGATGAGTAAAACCCAGCCTTTAGTAACAGGTATTGTCAATAAATGTCAATTTACCCAAGTTCTGTTATTAAGTTTAAAGCTGGTTTTAAACTACTTTGTTCCATGAGCCTCCTAAACCTTCAGTCACAGCAATCTCTCATTCTCCTCTTACATATATCCATGCAGACATTAACAATGTGTATTCAGGTGCACTCATGCCACCCTACCTGACCTATATTCCAGATTGTTTCCTGAAGAGGGCAAGCTGCCCTTCTGTTTTGCAACTGTTTGATTCTGCAGAACAAGTTGCTGCAGAGCAGCCAAGGACAAACACCAAGACATGAACCGCCTCTATTCTTACCAAGGGCGTGCTAACCTAAAAGCTGATGATAATTCAAGTGTGAAGCCAGTGGGCTGCCAGCACACCACAGCTACAGCCAGCAAACACAGGGTGAGTGAAAACACCTGCCCTATCCCAGACCTCCTCTGCTAAGGGGTGCCAGGAGTCAGGCTTCATGCAGAAACTGATGCAATACGCCCTAAAATCCTCTAAAACCTCTTTTCTAGGAGAAACGAGTCCAAACTGGGAGTGCTACGTTTTAAGAATTTAAGCCAGACAAACTTCCAGTATACATAAACTGGAATTCCAGGCTGATGTTAACCACAGTTCTCCTACTGCAGCTGTATTGACTAAACAGATGTGCACTATACCCCAACCGAATGCAAATTACTGATTTCCTGGTATTGCAGTTGTTTATTCCTGGGGGAATATCCCAGCAGCTGTCCCACCCCAGTTGGCCAGTCTGTGCTCTGAAACAGTGCAATCTGTGCTGTGATTGTGAGAGGCTGGCTCCCTCAGTCTTTTTGGAGGCTCAATCTACCTTTCCTTCTTTCAAACCACAGCATTAACAACGATAACTTACGGCCTCCTACTTAATGCAGGCAAGTGAAATCAAAGAACAGGCACATGCTCTGTTGGTAGAAGATAAGAAAGGATCAGAGAGGAGAAAAAGAAGCCTGATTCCTGATAAGATTACTTGCATTTAGACACGGTGTCTGCTCATACCATTGTCAAGTGTCTTTGTACCACACACATCTTGACTCCAGTACTGACACTGCAATTAATTAACGGATCCACACAGGAAATATACTCCATTAACACTGAACCATCCACACATCTAAACAAAACTTAGAGGCCCCAGTTACACTGAGTGTTCAGAGGCAGTTTAGCTGCTGTTCAGCCACTGACCATGTCAAATGCATAAAGCATAGGTCAGACAGCAGGACAAGCAAAGGCTGAATCCACACCTGCTTAGGGTGCCAAGGGCTGTATCCTGCTTGAGTAGGTCACAGAAACAAAAGAACATTCATTTCAATAGGTCAAATCATAAATTTGAAGCCACCTCAAAACACTTTTGTTAATATTAAAGCAAACTTTCATTCAGTTGTGATCAGTCCAATAAAAGCAGAAGTCTGATAAAAAAGCTGATAGAACATCCTGGAAGGAGCAGAAGCATGTGAGCAAAGCTGACAATACTAACTCAGATCTGCAAGTCCTAGGTCTAGGTGAGGGCTTCCAACTGGTTGAACTGTACATATTCCCTGCACACCTCATGGGCTCCTCAGGAAGAAGAGGTAGCTGAAAAAATCATGCAACTATACCAGATTTATGCCTACTTTTGCTAAGTGCACATTTTATAATTTACATTACTTTATATAGAAAATAAATGCATGAAACAATTTCCCTTAACTGTATGATGGAGTCTTAGTTTTGCTGTTCCTACTGCTGCCCAATTTTATTTTCAGCAATGTTTCTGCCAACCCATTCTCTTCTTCTAGCTGACAGATGTCACTGTGTCTTCTCGCTCACCACCCCTCTACAGCTGATGTGCCACCATGTACTGTGCCTGAAGTGGCAATTTGGGATGTAATCCCATGGAGTGAGAAAAGCAAAACAACACTGGGTCATAACAGAAGCAGCAGGACAGATGGACTGAAGGAGACTAAGAGTATAAATACTCCAGGTTTGGGGTTTTTTTAGGTTGGGGAGGCATGTTTGCTTTTGTGCATGTGCATGTAGTACAAATTGGCAGGAGGTGGTGGGATGAAAGTTGAAGGAAGGGAAAACAGTCTCTGATAAGGTGCCATAAAAACAAGTAAATTTTCATCTTGAGCAAGCAGCTTGCCTTCACTTTCAAAAATAAATTCCCCCACTTAGAAACAATTTGGGTGGCATCCCACCTTAATTCCCCCATGTGGGTCTGTGCTTTCACAGAGCACTCTGAAGTGTTTCAAATTTTCTACCTAGCACATTACTTGCTGTAGTTCAGTCCTACAAAAATTAAACCATCTGATGTTCTTCCTTTCATGCTGTTTGCTTACTGTGATATTTCAGGGAGGAAAAAGTAGAAAAGGAAAGAACACAACAGATAAGGGGAAAAAGGATCAGAAGAAAATCCATAAGGAAAAATCCTTATGTGTTGAAATCCTTATGGTACATACACTGTTTACTGATTAGAAACACTCCAGGCAATGCATTTAAGAACATAATCACAAACCAACCTGATCTTCTTTCAATAAACTGAATGAATGTTAGGACTAGGAACAGGACTTCAATGAACTTCAGAGAATCAGAAATGTTCCTGACCTTGAACATTTTAACAGCCATTTACAGTCAAAGGATGGGGAATATTAATAACTTTCGTCTTGCTGCTGTGTTAAAACCATATGCCCAAAATAGCATTTTCTCACTGAAAAGAACATTTTGGAATGTCAGCATGCTGACCAAGAGATTAAGAAATAGTTTTTGGTTTTTTCTGGGTTTTGGTTTTTTTTTTTTTTTTCCGCAAGAAAGTAACTTACAGAGCCTGAGAGCCCCAGTCATCATCTACAAAATCACCACAACCAGTGAAAAAAGTACCCATGAGCATGCTTTCATGGCTTCAAGAGTCCCTGAAGCCCACTGCACAAACAAACCTTTAAGTTACTTCATTAATTTTAATGAATTTTAAAAATAGGACTCACGGCCAATAAGTTTTATCCTATTTCTAGTGTGGATAAAGTACATATGTTTTTCTCTTCCCCTCCTCCCAGTGAAAGGCTAATATATGACATCCTCTTCTGTCATCCTCAATTTTACATTTGACACTTGTCCTCTGAAGGGTGAAACCATGGCACCTGCAGAGAAGCAGGGCCTTGCCCTTTTCAGATCACCTGGACGATCTCCACAGTCATGAGCAAAACCTCTTTGGTTCCTACACAACAATCCCATGTTCTGGTAATGCTCTCCCATTCCTTCAGGGCACAGGGTATCTGTGGCAGCAAGAGCTGCAAGCATTGCTATGGGCTTACGCAGAAAGCTTTATTTATTTTTAATGAATAATAAAATTATCCTCAGCCTATAATCAAAGCAACCAAATTATGAGGCACTCCAAGAATGACTAAGTTTATTACATAGAAATTGGATCCATTAGCTCATTTCTTGCATCAAGCTGATACTCCAGGCTCCAATCTCACCCACTGCTATTAACCATAAATCAGCCTGTTACATCACATCTTGTGGTCTGTCCAAGAGGAAAAACAAGCAACTCTCAACAAGGAGCTCTGTCCAACTCCCAGAGGAAAGTCAAAACCTTCTTTGTAGTCAGCAAGAAAGCTCTCATTAGTGTGGATGCCCAGCTATCATCCCCTCTCAAATCCATGGTCAACACACTAAATGTGGTCTTCAGCAATTGTGCTGGACCCCAGACAGACAGACAACCAATAATAAACACAAGTTCTAAGGAAAGATCCAAACATGTTCATGCTCAAAGTACTCACTACACCTTACTGAAAAAGCTTTTCAAAAATAGAAAACAAAGAATACAAGTATGTCTGTATAAAAGAGTTAATTTTACTGAATTTTCTACCATTTGCTGGGAATTGTAGATAATCAAAACAAATATGAATTCTCATTAAATTTGGTTTAAATTAATTGTAGCTACAGCATTCTACACACAAACTTTTTGTAAAGGACAAACACCAAGGGAAAAGACAGCAGAGTCATATTAAAAGAGAGGAAAGCAGAAATAAATATATAGAAAATGTTTATGTGCATGCTATTAAGCAAGTGCATATCAGATCACAGGGAGGACAAAAAAGTAAACAGCAAAGCTGAACATTAAATGAATCTTCAGAAATATTTATCTTTTGTTGCTTTAGAATTTCTTGAACTTGGGTCAAAGTATAACATTTCTTCCAATGGATTTGTTCTTGGCAAGCATGTTGAACACATTCCAGCTTATATGGCTAGACAAATGGCTGAAAGCACAAGCTGCATCTCCAGAGGACAAAATTTAATGGAATTAAAATTTCAGTACTGTCACCTGTTTGGAAGTAACAGTGCTGCTGATTATTCAATCACTCTGCATTTAAGACCTTTATTATTGAAAGGATGAAATTTTAATTTGTAACCTTATTCAAAAGTTAGTAGGGCAGCAAAATATTTTAACTTCTTTCCTGCATATATCCTGTTGCTTAACACTGGTATTTTTCAACAGCTGATAGCACCAAAGATTAGAGAAGCACTTTGAATTGAAATCAAAGCATGAAAACTGCCAATATTTCTTATTTCTCTTTTTAAGGAGCACCAATTTGTCACAAAGAGGTGTAAAAATATTTAAAGGGACATACATGAAGTTCTGTATATGTGCAATGAAGCCACGTTAGAAACCTACAGTCACAGAAGACAGAAAGCAAGCCATCAGAAGCCCTCATAGCAAAGGGCTTGAAAGTAATGTTAGAGGAAACATTAGACAAAAGTTTCACTGTCTACACTGTTCTGATCCATTTAGCCATAAAGCAGTAATAACATGAGCCTTCACACAAAACCTCTGCACATGATTCTCTCAATGCTGTTAAGAATTTTAAAGCTTTGTGAGAAAATGTGACAAATACTGAACAATGTGATCATGACCCCAACAGTATTTTCAAAGGAGAGCCAGGTGAGGGCAAGCATAACCTGTCACTGACTGTAACCACTGCACTGCTGAGAGGGCATCAGCTTTCCAACCATCTGCAGGATCAATAAACTACACAAGCTTCCCCTGCAAACAAATGAGCTGTACTTATATTGTCACGGGGCACAACTTCTGAACTATTTTGAGTAGGTGGAAAACAGCCTCCCCTCTTTCAGCATCCCTAGACAGCTGTAGAACAACTTGTACTGGCAAACTCAGAGGAACAGCTCTGTTTCAGCTGTAGCCCTTATAAAGCTAAATGGGGAAAAAAAAAAGAAAGAAGTGACGTGTAGAAAACAGCCGGCACAGGCAGCATAAGGAAAATGAATTAGTAATAGGATTTTGTGGTTTCTCCCCAGACTACTGCTAGGCAGGGAGAGGCAGGACAACATATAACCCCACCACCACAATAAAAAATAATGTGAAAATGTCCTAGCAAGCAGCACAGGTTTCTGATCTGATGTTTTGCACAATACAGTACTAAAGGAACAACAAAGAACTCCCTAAGCTCTCCTCATCGCTTATACACCGTCATTAACAACAACATTCCTCTTTTTAGCCTCTCTCACTCCCAGGTTTTCAGGTTCTCTAGATAGTGATAAGCTACTACTCAAAAAATCTATTTCATCTGCTAGTTCTGGTCCACACTGCAGTAATGGTCTGGGTAATGAACTTTCTTTAATGCCTCAGTGCTTTTAATAAATAATTCTAATTACTAGAAAGGCCTCCTTTCCAAAGCATGCTTTGTTGAAGCTATTATCAATACTCCCATTCCAGGTTTGGTAGCAAAAGTAGCTTCATTTTCTGTGCTGAAAGCAAACCTTTATTCCCCCTGCAATGCAGTTTCAAAGTAAATGTACGTTCACATCTTGGAAAATGTAATTATTTACAATATTGAATGCTTGAGTAGTCATGAGCTTCCCCTTCCTTCTCCAAGGTTCTAGATAAACTCGAATAAGAAAGTTGTCCTTCAGTAAATCAGAAAATAAAGCCTGAAGTCTGTCTGTAATAGACATAGAATCACAGCTGAGGTCTTGAAATCTCTCTTTATGTGAGCAAATACCACAGCAGAACAGGAGCACATCTGCAAAAGAAACCAACAGCTTTTGAGGACGTGACATTCACACCAAAAGCATTTCAGCTCAGAGGTGTGGGTGTCTGTCAGCACTGGTGCTGTGGATTCTATCTAATCTGGCTTTAGAGAATAAATACCAACAGTTCGAGGACATCACTTGCATTCCTGGAATATTTTCATTACAGAGCAACTCAGTTTGTGGCCTCCTAGAGTACTCCATTATGTGTATATCTATCTATATATATAAATATGTAAATCAAAGTGTTATTAGTGGGTTATCAATTCACTTCCAAAGTATGTCTCATGCAAACCCATGTTTGAGCACATTTAACTTCTCTGAGCTACCAAACTCATTCATGTCATGGATCCCATCAAGAAAATTGCCAAGTAAGTAAACTCATAAATCAATGGCCTGTAGTTATTCTCTCAAGTAACATAATGCAATTTGTAATGTTAATGGCCAAAAAGATATACAAAACCCCTATCGCTTCCTTTACATGCATTTTGGTTATGGATCAGCTCACAATTGCAGATTTACTAAGAATGCACTTGAAAACAGTTCAGCTCATGCATGAATGAGCTTTAACTTTATCTAAAAGGGCTTCTTGAGCTCCTGCAGCTCTGTAACATGCTACGGCTGCCCCAACAGGTATTCCCCCTTTTACAGCCTCCTAACTATTGCAACAAAATGCAAATATTGCAAAGATGAATATCAATTCAGTTTTCTGCATTTTTCTTTTTTCTACCTCTTCTACTTTTTTCTTTTTCCCTATCTTCCCTCACTGTAGAAAAAAGTAGAAGCTTTCTCAGCCAGCTACTGATTCACAGAAAGCTTATCGAAATTTCATCACAAATTTGACTGAAACTCCAACAGGAATTGGAAATATGAAGGAAAAAACTGGATGTCTGAAAGAGTCTTGTTTCATTGGGAAGTCACAATAGAATAAAATTAAAGAGGCAGAATTTTGTGCTCCGGCATTCTAGGTGCAACAGATTACAGATAAATATATTATCAATAGGAAAGCAGAGCTAAGCTCTTCCTTTTAATTATGAGCAAGAACTTGCAAATGTCATCAGCATTTCATGGATGCAGTAATAGATAAAATTTCAGAATAGCAGATAGAAGAAGAAAGTTGTAGAGAAAACAGTAGGTAAGCTTGAAAATCTGACAAGTGAGGAAATCATAGTAAGAAACAAAGTTTTAAGCTGGTAAAGAAACTGAAAGATGAGGAAGGGGGAAGAAAAAAAAAGCCCTGAGTGAGATGAGGTAAGCAAACATCTAAATGCAAGTCTACGAGAGTAAAGGAAATGAATGTTAAGGAGATGTAAAGGTACTAAAGAGAGCAGCCTGACAGACAAGGGCTGCACAACCTGAATGGATGAATACCCCAGGGTCAGGCAAGACCAAGAAAACATAGAACATGAAATAATGCTAAATCAACACTGTGAGTGATTTGCCAACAAACACAAAGGCAACTACAAGTGCAAGTGGCAAGTCAGAACTAATGCATTCCCATAAACAAATAGGACTTTAACCACTGATAGAGGAAACAGGCTGCTTGTCAAAGTTATCGCTGTTTCCTGATACACTTCAGCTGCTACAACTTTCATCTTGAGTGGGAAACAGGTGGAGCTTTAAATTTATGAGAAAGTCACAAACAGTGACTAGAACTTCCCGTATCAACACCTCCCTTAAATATAAAATATTTAAGATAATGGGGAAGGTTATCAGAATGACCATTCCTCAGTATTACCATTAGTCTTATCAATACATCAACTTCACAAAAAAAATAACTTCTCATAGGGTCAGCTCTCTATGTAATTTATGTTCCAAACACTGCATTGATTCAAACCGTAAGGATCCAGTTCTTAGGAAATAGGGTTTGTTCCACTACATATATATACATTCACCAGTATAATAATTTTTACACCTTTCAGCAGTCCTCAGGGACAAAATGCAACATTATCTTTGCATAAGACATTATGGGTCTATGTAGGTGTTGCTTCATAGGCAGTAAGAGGACTCTGGAGGCAGATGGTAACAGGAAACAAAACCACAGACATTGCAAGAACATATTCAAGATCTACATGGAAGATGATGAAAGTATTTGGTATAAATTACATATTAAGCATTTATGGCTCAAGAAGTCCAAGGTGTAGGGTCCCATTAATTACTGAAAGTGGTGAAAATCATCCCATGTGGTCAGTGACAATTCACAGTAATAATTTGAAATGTTCCAAACCCATCCACCCTCTTTCACATATTTCACACACAGAGTCACATAGGAGAGATACTCAGAAACCCCACACACCCAGACAGCTAACCACAGGTGACAGAAGAGAGACAACTAAACATCCTTTATAGGCTTTGGTGATTTCCATTAGCTCCTCCACTCCTATTTTGAGAATAAATTCCCCTCAATGCTCTGACAATGCATAATTAATTACATTTATTGACACTGAGGTTAGAACATGAGTCAAGTGTTGTCACATTAAATATTGTACAAGAGTGCCATGAGGCTTTTTTTGAAAAATCTGAAGATGTCCAAAGAGATGTCTGTAAACTCACCCTTTGCAGAGTCATGTTTAAGCAGTTTTTTACAGGAATCAGCTGGCAGCTCAGTGCCTGTTACTAGCACAACACCACCTCCCAGCCCATGCACTCCACCCAAAATTTGTAAGCATTCACTTGATCAGGCTTTCAAATTGCACTTTTCTAACAACAGAATATGCTTTCTGAAGGTTGCTAACCATGCTTGATCACCAGCAGCCACGCTTTAGAGCTTGCACTGGAATCTTTCATGTTTCAACAGCTGGCTGTGTAGTGAGTGTCAAGCAAAGAAACCCTCCTTTGCATAACACCCTTTTTGCATTTTTATATAAACACTAACCAAGAAGCACATACTGCTAGAGAACAAAATTATTTTGCTGCATATCAGGTTTTTCAAATCTGATAAAATTTACTTAAGTGTAATTTAAATATCTCATCTTGCTCTTCTCCCCCTTTGCTTATATGCCATCTAAACCTCAAATCCAACAAAAGAATAACCCACCAAATACTTGGTTCTTTGCAGAACTTTGTAGAAGCAGCAGCTCTCATTATTTAGTTTTTAAGTATTATAACTCACAAAACTTCATTAGATAAAATATCTCATTATTCCCTGAAGGTCAGCCATTTCTGAGGCAACTCTCAACAGTCAAACAAGAACACTTTCATCACTTTAAAATAATTTTAACAATAAATTTAGTGGGGCAAAAAAAAATCAATACACAACACATTGGGCATGTGTATATAATGATTAAAGAAAAAACACCATACAGGACTTCTTGCAAAATCTGCTTTACAAAAATACAGAAGAAAACTATCTTTCAGACTGCATGATAATGAAAAATAAAATATGGTAGATTGGCATTTTTCCCCACTTAAGTCAACATTTCTATTTTTTTGGACAATAGGGATAAGGAAGGAGTTTGAAGGACAAAGCAGGAACCACAAATAACCCAGATCTAACATTAGCAGCGCCTAAAAGATAAATGTTTAAGAAGTTTTATGCGCAAAACTGAAGTGACATTGCGAACACTGCAAGCAAATAAACATCAGGAAGATTAAAAATGCAAGCAAGCAAGACTTAGAGAAACGTCAGCAAAACCACTAGCAAAAAACCTCCCCACACTACAGCCAATTCCAAGGAAGAAGTTTTTAAAGTACAAGAGCAGAGAGTTTTTCCCTTTCAAAAAGAGAAAGGCGCCAAGACATCCCACAATTTTTATTCAAGAACCTTGACAAGAATTCATTTTTAAATTTAGTGTTGCATAACTCCAAAAAAAATAGTCATCCACTGAATTAAATTTGCTTTAAATATATTCACTAACATTTTCTATTCTTCAACCTTTGCTGAAGTTGTTTTTTTATTGCAATATGGCAAGAAAGTTTTGGAAGCTCAGGTTTGGAAAGAATATTAAATTAACTACCCGTTGTGCAATTTTTCAAGAAAAGCAAACAAATGGGACCAGCTAAAACAGAGTAAAACAAAACTCAAACAAAAAAAGCATGAATTGAGGCGAAGAAGAAAAGTAGTAACCCCTAGTTTTCAACAAAACACATTGCCTCATGTACCATTTACAACAGAATCAGAATTCAAAAGAAATAAAATGTATAGAATGGTTACAAATTCCAGGGACACAAGACAATCCATTCATCTCCATTTGACCTAAGCTTTCAGTTAAAGCAGGAGGGGAAAACTAGCTTGTCCAGCAGTATTGTTAAGGGCTAAATTGTCAAGAGGTTTTAAGTAAATAAATAAAATGAAATTACAAGGACACACCACAGCTCAAGTAACATATATGTGTGAAATAATATAAACATATAAATGCAATTCCTGTGAATCACAAAAGCCCCACAATCCTCACTATATTTTTCACAAGTCAAATTGCAACCCTTATGTGTATTTTTTCTGTTTGGAAAGTCAGATTCTAGGTAGCTAAATGCATCAAACTGGACAATACAGTCTAGGCCACAGAACAACAAAAGAAATTTTTAAAAAAAGAGGAAAATTACCACAGCTCCCTCCTTGCCAACCCTGGATTTCACTGAGGTACACAGTGAACACCTCCTATCATACAGAAAGGGTTTTTAAAGCCACACCTACCTCTCCAGACTGGTATTTGCACCACAGTAAATCCTGCTCAAGGATTAGGAGACTTTGCTCTCTCTGATACCAAGGACAAAGTTCTGTCTTGTGCCCAGCAACCAAGCCATGCAACCAGAGATAAGAATATGTGGATGGACTGGACCACAAAGAAACAAACCTCAGGAAAAATTGCTAACAAGAGCGAGAGTCTCAGTTCCTTCTGGTCCTGTAGGCATCACAGCGGAGCAGAGTTCTCAGAAGAGATCTGAGAATGGTCAGGCTTTGCAGAGATTAAAGGGAGAGTTCTCATCTGTGTCTGGGAGGAAGAAGGCAGAAAGCAAAAAGATGCTTTTCAGAGAGGGGATCTCCAGGCAAAGCCACCGTGGGCAGCACGAGGCCTGGGGGAGGTAGGAAACCTCCCAAACCCTGCTGGGGAGGAGGATGGGGACAGGGAATGCGAAGACAAAATGATGATGTGTCAGTGGGGGAACAGGAGGGGAGCAAAGGATGGGAAAGGGAACATGGTCAGGCCAGTGTGTACAGGAAAATACAGGGAGCTGTCAGCACAGCAAAGCCCGAGAAAAATGCTTTTGCACTAAATTGAGACTAGAAAGGGGGGAGGTGTGTTTGCCTGTTAAAACATTTATGCTACATGACAGGCTATACCTCACAGAAAGTGTGTCAAAACTCTGCAAGACTCACGCTTGGGAGTTTTCTGCCTTTTTATTCTTATTTTTAATATTCTCACATTCAGAATTTGGAAAGAGAGGCTGCCACTGTGACTAGGAAAGAGTGGGAATGGAGACGAAAATGACTTCAAGAATATGAAATTTGATTTATTAGCCTAATGGAGGCTTACTGTGCAATATAGGATTTACATGCAAGAGTATGTCACTGCAAAATTAATACTAATTTACAGGTTTTTTTTCTTCAATCAAAAGCTCTGTTACTATCTACATTTAATCACTATAACTATCAAGGAGTGAGAAAAAACTCTGAATCTTTGCCAATACCAACATCTTCCTTTACTACAGAAGTGTGCCTTAAATGGAAGTAGCACAAAGAAAAATAAGGGGGTTTTTGTCAGTCATGCCAGATGACTGTCAACAAAAAAATGCCTAGAATTTGTTAACAGTTTCTAAAATATTTTTCCTTCTAAATTTCAAAGAATTGATGTCGCAGAGCTGTATCCACAGAAGTGTTGTTTTTATTTTAAAAAGGCTGCTTTTTGCATTTATCATTAAGACTTCTAAAGAACAAAAGGTCCTTTTCCTGAATTTTAATGTATCCAACAGGTTAAAGAATCCTAGAGAGATCCTTCATGTTATGCAAAGTACTGTCCTTGAAAGTTTTTGTTGTTTCTACCTTTCAGCCTACAACATTAGGATTTCTTTTAATTAACTGAGAACTATAAGACAAGCGGCGGGGGGGGATGGAAAAAAAAGTCACTTTAATTATGGCAACTGTCAACAGCACAGCAAGAATTTTAAAGAAATCTCAATAAATATGCAAAGAAGCGTCTAAGAGATTTATGAACACGCCCAAATACCCAACTAACTCCCACAGCATTTAATGAGACACTCCTGGGTAGTCCTGTAGGTGTGTGAACATCTTCTGCAAAGCAGACTTGGGGAATGGCTGAGCATAATTCACACCTGTAGTCCCCATCAACGTCAGTGTGGTGTGGTGGGCTTTTGGCACCTCCAGGAAAGCCCACACATTTAAGTCACTTCTGATTATCTCCATCTGTGCACATTTATTCCTGTACAAAATTATCTCATCTCTGTTTATAGCTTAAACTTCAAGCTTAAACCTCGGGCTCACACATGGAGACAGGAATACTAACAGCAATTTATAAAAGAGTAGGAGTGAGGTTGGAATTTTTCAGCACCAGCTTACTTTTTCTTCTTTCTCCCTCCCCACATCCTTCTTAATGTGTTAAAGAAGGAGCGAAATAGAAAAAATTTCTTCAGGATTTGGAATATTATACTTGCTACATTTGGAAATATAAATGATAGCTGTAACAAGAATTTATGAGAATAAGAAAAGTTTGAGATTTGAATACTGGTACTGAAAGTTATCTTTTCAGCTACTGTTTGTGATTTGCTTGAACATGGAAAAAAATTAAGAGACCTGCATTTTAAGCTTTAAGTATTCCCAATTTTCCTTATAACAAGAAATTAAAGTTTACAGCTCTGCCTTTTTACATTGTATCAGTTTAGGACCTGAATTTAAGATATTTTTATAGTGGTGCATTTTATTATATGTTATGAATATTAATACCTTTATAATCAATAGTATATATTAATAAAAATAAAATACAGTATATTATATAGAAAAACAGACTAACATAATGAATGAAGAAGAATCTGAGGTGAAAATAAATATATATATATAAAAATATATACATATCTATAAACACACATATATATATACACACACATATATATATACATATACATATATATATAAGTATATGTGAAGTCATTTTCCAGCACTTGACTTTAGAGAGAATGGTCAAAATCTGTTTAATTGTGGCATTTAGAAAAGAACGTGATCACTTCAAGGACTTTCTAGTCCCATAAAAAGTGTGTATATTTAGTAAAATCTTTCTTGGCATCATCTTCAGAACATTCATATTAACAGATGGAATAAAAATGTGGCTCACAGGCAGGACAGACTGACCTTCCAGGACAGGACTCATTTAACCCACAGGCAGATGGGACAGCAGAGTTTAGGAACACTGCACATTTCTGTCTCCAGTTAGTTCAGAAAAAGTTTTACTGGGTCAGTCACTCAAATCTGAAGACCTAATAGTATTTCAACTTCCTCGGGTACTGCAGAATTGTAATAAATTCAATAAATACAGATATCACAGCCAGGACTTGTGCACCAAAATGCTGGGTGCCCTGCAAGGTGATTTATTGCTGTTCCAGGAGTTCACATTGCTAAGAAACCTGGTCTTCATGAACACAGGACAAACCTGAGAAGGACCCTGCAGAGGCTGCAGCAGGCAGGGATTGCTGCTGTGCTCCCTTAGAACTCCTCAGCATTGCACAGCTGATGGCACAGTGACAGCCCACAGGGACCCAGCCCAGGCTGCAGTCAAGGTAAGGAGACAGAGATGAGAAGACAAACCTTGGAAAGCCTTTTATCCTCTGCAAACTGAAGTAGATGTAGTTAACAGTAGAAGCAGGTGAATGGGTGATCACTGACAGGGTTGTCAAGCACTGGCACAGGCTGCCCTGGGAAGTGGGGGAGCCTCTGTTCCTCAGGGATGGAAATGTCACATGGATATGGCTCTTAGGGACATGGTTGAGAGGTGAACTTGTCAGCTACAAAAAAAATAAATCATCATGGCTTGCAGCACTTTAAGAGGGCATAATTTCCATCAATCAGAAATCCATCTAAATGATGTTACTCAAACTGAAAGTGCATTCATTTACAGTACAGAGAAAATGAAAACTACTATAAAATCACTTACACTCATACATTTTTTCTTTTTTTTTTTTTCATTCTTAGGTAGTGAAAGTAGCAGATAGTTTCATTTAGGAAAATAAAACATAGTACACTGAACGATTAACCTGCCCGCTGAATGCACTTAAGTCTCTTTTTATAAAAGATCTTTAACAATGTACTTCTTGAAGAAGTAAAAGTTTGACCCCAAATCAGCATTTCTCTCTTTACATTTCTGTTTTCAGCATTGTGCCTGATCTCTCCATCATCCTTAACCTCTACTGCAGTGCCTGGCAATGACCCATTGTTACAGCCTTGCAAAGTGACAGAGCATCTCTTTCAATTTCTGGTTTTGAAAAAAGAAAAAAAAAGATTGGGAAAAAAAACCCCAAAAACCTACTTTCAATTTCTTAAAAAACCATTCATTTGGTTGAACAAGAACATGGTTTGTCTCTCAATACAAAAGGTGTTCTTGTTTTCCAACACCTGTTAAGTGGTAGCTTGCATAAAAGCAAGACTTTTTTGACAGTGTAGGATTTCATATCCAGCTTTTAAAGTGGCAGTTGACCTCCCCTTGCCCTTCCTAAGTATTTAATTGCCTTAGTCTACTGACATACTGGGCCACCATCACATAAATCTCACCCAGCACACAGTCAATGCTTCTATTTTAAAATTTGCTATTAAAATATAAGAAAGCCTTTTTCTGTGTTCTTCTTTTAGATTTAGATGATGTTTTTCTCCATTGCTGTAAACTTTTTATTTGGTTTTGTGAGGGACTAATTAAGTTCATCACAAAATTCAAGTAATTCAAACAAATACTACAAGGTTTGTGATAGTACTCACTGACATAGATGTGAATGTGGAATATACAAGAAACACATAGAGCAAATTTATCTTTAAGTATTATCTTAAAGCAGCTCAATCAGGAGGAGTCTGTCCCTGTTTTCTCTACACCTCCCCAATCTGACATTCATAAAAATTAATAAGATTCTCCCGCAAAGTTTCTCTTGTCTGGGTTGGACCGTCCCAGCTCTCTCAGCCTCTCATCCCATGCCAGATGCTGTAGTCCCTTACAGGTATAACTTCTCTAGTCAAAAGTTAAGTAGGCAGGGCAGCTCATTTTGACAAAGTGGAAAACCACTCAAACCTGAACACTTCAAACCAGACACAGCACCCAAAGTGGTGCACATGAACATGGGAATTCTAGAAGTATCCATAAACATTGTGTCAGCAATTCAGTTACTATTCCTCTTAGCAAGGCATCATCTGTGAAAAACCAAATACTATTCCCCACATAGATATAGTACTTGTAACACAGAATAACATAATAAGCATAAAATGACTCAGAGGTTAAGCACAATTTACAGCTTCAACTGTGTTGTTAACTCTGAAAGTGTTTAAAAAAAAAAACAAGGTATTTTGATGCTTCTCACACTTACCACCATAAGCCTTCATTTGCCCACCTTGATCTGCTGTAAGTGAAATATTTTCCACACAGTTGTAAATACCAAAGAACAGCATCAACATAAGTCTGTATGTAACCAATCTCAGAGTCAGCAACAACAGCAGCAATAAAAGTCAACCAAATGAGAACATACACATTGGAGACACAGTCCAAGGTACCAAGCTGGTACACTGTATAGGCTTTTAAAGGCTTACTAAAACTTCAAAGACTAAATTAATAAATTTCATGCTTCAAAGATCTATTACAAGCACCTTACTTGATTTATGCACAGTTGGTTTTTACAAACAACTCCTACAGATAAAGAATTTTGGACCCAATACTACAAATCTTGCAACCATTTACTAGAAAAAGCCATTAACATCTTGCAAAACCTTTTTTTTCCTCCAAGCAATAAGCATTGCTTCATCAACACAATTTCTAGCACGCAAGTAAATGTATTTTGGCCTCAAATCTTGGCTGCCTTTATCCGAGTAAATGATACAAGTCTTTTGAAAATGCTTTGAAAGAACTCTGTATCCAGTATGAAAGAAAGGACAGCCATAGACATTCTTCCACTCAACAGCTTTCCATAATTACAGCATTTTATCAATGAAATTTTATGCAGGTTACTATCAAACTCATTCTGTTTCCCAGACAGTCCCAGAATACATTGCAAAATATCACAAAGCAAGTGTGTGAAAACATCTACTTTCATCCCAAGTGATTAAAGACAAGTTTGGTCAATTCTCATATTAAAGTTAAGGCAAGACCAGAATACAGTACACCTAATTTCAGGTCCCTTTTAAAGATCTTCCCACTGGCTCTTTTCAGCAGTACCCTCCTCCAGGTACCTTCATCTTCAGAACAGGATTCTGGTTTGTCTGAGTTGCCTTATGAGTAAGACTTCAAAGTTCTGCTTTAAAATGTCTGTTTACCAGGTATCCATGCATATACGCACTCTTCAGGAATTTACTGAAATTGAGTAAAACTTGACTAGCACCTCTTAAATCAGATGCAAGCCTCCACTAGTGTAATGAACATACACATGCAAATTAAGTTAAAGCCATTCCCACAAACAGTCCCCTTTTGACACCTCAAAATCTGAGTTATTAAAAATAAAGAAAATTAATTATCCAAAGAACTTGAGTATCTAGGCAGTATTGTCTCTTCCATGTGACTGCTGCCAGGGAAGTAAAGAGCAGAATGCTGAAGCTCTGTGTGACTTATACAATACCCAAATCAGCTTCAGAGAAATGATTGAGTAAGTTTACCAAATCTCTACAATTTCAGCTTTTTCAGATTTAAGAAACACAAGTCAATCAAGTTCTGCAGATATTTGATATTATTTATTTCTATATTGTGCGAGTAAAAAGAAAAAAACCACAAATTATAAACAGGAACTGCAGAGGAAATGGAAGGGAAAAGGAAGAAAAGGAAGCAGATGTGGACAAGTTCTGAAGGGACAAAAGAGGCACATAAAGCCTCAGTGAGAGGTAATGCTCCCTCTACCCCAACAGCTGCTGAAGAACAGTAGCTGAATTGATTTCTTCCTTAAACACACCCTCAATAACTCTCATGAGTTGCTGTGGAAGGAAGCATGGAGGAAAAAAGCCCTGCAAAGTTCATCTTGATTTGTGTGGGAGAACTCCTGGGACCTGGCTGCTGTCTTTCACTGCTGACAGCGTCCCCAGAGCTGCACCTTCTGTGCCTTCAGAAGACAGGAGCATGACTGTAACTGGGTTCTAGGATGCAGGGATGTCACATCAGGCATGACATCTCCCACCTGAATGTGACATCCTCCTACTCCCTGCCTTTCACTTCAGCCCTCTTTCCAGAGAGATGAAGACCTCACCAAGCCATTAGGGGAATTCTCTGTGCCACAGAGTGTGCATTGCAAGAGCTCTTTTGAGGCAGTAAAACTTGGGGCAGGGGTACCCACAGAAATTTACATCAAGCTCAGTCCAATACATGTCCTTTCACTGAAATGGGCAAAGCCTATCAATATTAGCATGCCAAGCCAGCAACAAAACCCACACAGTTTAAACAATATTGTCAATACAGCACGATATTACTCATACACTTCACACTTATAGTGCAAATTCTCATCTCCCCACCTCAGTTTGGCTTCCTTTCCCACCATAAAGGGCATAGAAAAAGGAAATAAAACAGCTAGAGCAGCTAAAACCCTCCATATAACATTCTAACATTCAAGCTACAATAGCCTTTATTTTTCTGCTTCCTTACACTTTTCACAAAGTTGAATAAAAATTCACAGAGGTGACCTCATAAATAAGGCTGGTAAAGCATTATGGTCTCAATCTGTAGGAACAGGTGACAAAATGCTTACCTTCCAAACAGCCACACACACAGCAGATGGCAACCCTCACTAAGTGTGGAACTGAGGAACAAGGCTCTCTCTGCAATCCCTTACACGCACATGAAAGGTACTGCTAACAAGGAGAAAAACATCTGGACGAGAGTGTTTATATATGGAACACAGTTGTTGAATAAGCAAACGGAAGTGGGAATTTGCATTTGTTAGTGTATCTATGGTCTGGCTGCTTTGCAAACAGCTACAAGGCAATGTAAGGAAAACTCAGACTGAAAGGCTCAGAGCATTTTTCGGGCAATGTGTACACAATGCTTTCCCATACCTCTTTTACAGCATGTGCAAAACGAACAGCTTCAATAGGACATTTGACTTTTATTTAAATATTAAAGAAAAATAGCATTTTTTAAAACTTGTGCACACAGAAAATAATCATGTAGCAGAAAGCCACAGCACAAGACAGTGTGAACTAAGCAAACAATCCACTGCTTTTTCTATACAATTTCCAGTTGTCATTCTAAATTAAAACAGGAAGAATTTAAGGAGCTGTCTGTTTTCAGATGAAAATCCCATTCCTAAACAGGATTAGCTGGTAACCTAAAAATATCAATCAGTAATCTCCAAAAGTCATAAGCTCATGCACCCCACAAGTCCTATACCAATCACTAACTAAAAGAAATTAGGTCAGAATTCAAATCAGATCACACTACAATAGCATCAATCTTCTTATTTCAAGAGCTGTCACATTTTAGATCTTTCACACAATTTCTACATAAATTATTAAAAACAGAGGAGATTTGCCCCCAAATAGAGACTAACTAAAAGTGACATTCTAGTTTATTGTGACAGTTAAAAAAAATTCATATCTTCAGTCACTTAAGACATACATCTCTAAATGCACCCCATCAAGCAAACAAACCAAAGTTATCTGACAGGCTGCTTTAGTTTCCTTAAAATGATCTGGGATCAGGCAACAGTTCTTCTGTTGCTGCCATGGACTACTTTCCTTGTACATTCCCGTATCTTATTTTCTATAGGTAAAAAAATAATTTTTGAAATTTGAAATGACAAATTTTGAAATTTATTGGTGTAAAGCCACACCTTTTCACAACGACAAGAGTCTTGCAAGATGCAGACTCCAGGACACATGGTAAGTATTTGAGCATACCACAATAACTTGCATCTGCAAGTGATTAGCTGCACTATTAAAGAAGTGGCCACTTCAGCTCACATTGTTGACTGCCTGCCTTGACTGATTGCCATTTGGGCAAAACCACAAATATCCAATGAAAGCATTTCATGTTCCCAGAAGTGGCATCACTGACTTACTGACAATTATCACAATTTTTAATGGCTTTTAACCTTGGTGCAGTTCACTGACTGCAACTGCTGGCAAGGAGTAGCTATGACCAGAAAATAAGTTTTATCTACAACTTTTAGATAGAGGCTGACTCCACAATGAAAAGCAGTGTGATACCCAAGTCCTATGACATCTTCAACTCTAAAATTCACACTTTATCTACAAACTTGTCACCAAAGCCAAACCAACTGGGTAGCTAATGGCAGCAAGACACTTCAACACTCTTATTTTATCTAATTTTATGGTGACATTTATGAGCTGTAATAAGCTATATGAATCAGTGTCATAAACCTTCATAACACATAACGAACTAGAGGGCAAAGTATGTGGTTTGCCTCCTAATTAAACAATAGTTTAAATTCTTGCCATGCAGAATAAACCTCGTATTAAATATCATCATTTTTGACTTCTTATATAACAAGTTTCTGTCTATCCCTGGCTGAGTTACAATGACAATCACAAGTCTACAGACCAGCAATTCCTCTGGGAAGGGACATTTACTGACTGCAGTTCGAGAAAATATAGAAAATGTCATGAGAAAAGCCAAACAAAGTTTTCACTCCTCACACATAACCACCCCAAAAATGTTCCCAAAGCCCCACATCCAGAAAACACCAAAACAACCCCAACAACCAAACCCTGCCCAATGATTTAACCAGTGTCTATTGCCTCATCTTTGCTAGCAGACAAAATCTACATTTCCTCATGTGCTCTGAGCCCATCAGAAAGTAAAGTACTGTCAGCATGACCTGGCACATGAACAATGCTCTGTAGACACAGGGTGCAACCAGCAGACATTTATATCACCGTATCAGTTGTGGAAATGGCATTGAACAAGCAGGGGGTTTGTTTGACTTTGTTCTGCTTTTCTCTCCCTTGGATCAGTTTACTTGCAGTGGACCATCTCTGCTAATTTTAGCTGCAGTTCTCAGTAATTTTCAGCCAAATCCAAATAGTTTCTCAGGAACCCATACTCCCAGGCATGTAACATCACACTGCTTAACTCTGACAAACCAAGTTTGCATATTCTTGCTACAGGCAAAGCAGAGAAATTGGAGTTCTCTTCATACCACAATCTAGCAGTGATGCATAAAAAACAATCAAACCCTGCAGTGAAGAAACCTTCACTTCACGCTCTCCTGTGATAGGATATCACAGCTATGAGAGGATAAAGCACAGCCAGCCAACACAAACTCAGTTTGAACGCAAGGCCCAGTGAAGAGCTGTGGGACCCAACTTATACAGCCTGTCATGGAAGACAGGCATGAAAGGCCTTTTTCCTGCCAAAGTGGGCTGACAAAAAGGTTAGCCTGGACAGTTAAATTTTCTTGCTGCCACAGCTGTCAGAGAGCACTCCTGCGTGGCTTGTCACTTGTCTTCAAAAACTAGAAGTTTCACAAAAGAAGGTAAATCTATTTCTTTTCCCCTACAGTCCCCATCTCCCCTGGAGCTACAAATTAATTAAAAAAGCTTAAGCAACTACAAAAGCCATCAACAAGAGGCAGGGAGAAGTACAATTAAATAAACCCAGTAATGTAAAACCCAAACTGCAGGCAGACAATTGAACACAGTATCCCTGGGTTGATGTCAATATAAGGAAGGTGGAAAGAGCATTGTGTTACAATCTAAGCCTTAAGAGTAAATTTCTTTACACTCATATCAACATAATAATTTTCTAATGCAGGAAAGAAAGCAGTTCAAAGCCCCAGCTGAAATACAGACTGAATAGTAATCTCACAACCTTTGTCCTCTGTTAAAAGCTTGATGGACTTTGTTAGTGTTTATAACATTACAAAGCATTAGGCCTCCATGAAATGCTTACCTCATTTTGAAATGGGCACCATGGCTGATACTTCTTTTCAAGGAAAGAAGAAATTTCTAAAATATCTTGTCAGCTCTACCCAAAAGCTCTACAGAGCTCTTCAGTTCCAACAGTACTGATCCCATGATCCTAGAGCTATTACTTAAGGGTTTGTCCTTGAAGAAAGTGCTGCCAGTGGCACAGCACCTGAAGGGGGTTACTCTAGAACAACCCCTACATTTCTCAGTAGTTACACCACATTTGTTATGAACCAAAACCTACTAATGCTAATGCCAGAATTATCTTCTGACACAAAATCCACCAAACTTTGCTACAACAACCACCACGAATTAATTAACTTTCACCAGCCTAACATCTTTCTTATCAACAATATTTAAACAAAACAGTACTGCTTGTATGAAGCACAGACAGCTCTTAATAAGAGGTCAAATGAATCAACTTATAAAGACCAGTTTATCAAGTGTGTGCCAATATACTGTGGACACCTTATCCTGAAAATGTATTAATGGCTGCATGCCAGTCCTACTTCAAAGAAAGCCACCATGCAAGGCATAACTAAGCCCTCCTCCTAATCACAAACATGAAAATTCCTTAACTCTTGGAAATGTGTATTTAGAATTTAAGGGGGAGGGCAGGCAGACAAAAAAAAAAAAAAAAAAAAAAAGAAACCCATACATGACTTGTTTTCTGCCAAGGGCAAAAACACCAGGCATTCTCTAAAGGGCTGAGATGACTGAACATTTTAGAGGATGATGTTCTGGGCATATTCAGCAAAAATGCACTAAGAACTTGGAAGTCAAAGAGAGCTTCCACAACAATGATAATAGGTCATTTGAAAAACAATTATCAGAGCAACTATGGAGGAAAAAGGGCATGTACATAAGCAAATAGGACTGAACAGAAGAAAATAGTTGGCAGAAAATCAAGATCTTTAGATTCAAATTGGGAAATACATTTCCTTCATTTTCCTCATTTCTCTCAAGTTGTTAGTAACCTCTAATGTATTTTGTAGTATTGCTCTTAAGTTAACTAAGATTTACCAAATGTTATAAGTACACATTCTAATATTAGATAACTTATACCAAATGTTATAAGTACATATTCTAACATTAGATAAGTTATTCCAAAACAAAGTTAGTGCATACTTTTGCTATCACTGTAACTAAGATCTGGGAGAAAGAAAAGCCAAACAAACCCAAGAAGAAAGGATTTTTGTAACCATAACAAACAATAGTGAGGTTTTATCTACCTACTTCTTTGAAGGTCATCATAATGGGCTATAACAAAGGAATTGTTATCACCTAGGTTAAAATCTGATGAATTGTAAATAAAGATCACAACTGCTTATATTTGAGCTGAAGTACTTATGCTGGAAAAAAGTATACATCCACCATCTGGTTCACAGTAATTACAGAAATTAAAACCACATTTCTGCGGCCTGCCTTTAACAATTTTTACTGATACAGTCATACTTGATCTTCATAGGGAGCACAATCTAAACTCATGCTGTTAAATGATCATAAGACTATGCAGTGCATGGCATAAGCAGTTCATTAACTGGACTCTTTAAAAACACTTGCTCCCCAGTATTAGTGGAAACAGTTCCTGTAGGTTCACGTCACGCCATTCAATTTAATCCACAGCCAAGGCAACTCTTAATTTCACACCTGCTGAGTGATATCATGATGGATGGCACCACAGCAGGTCATTAATTTTGTTTCCTTTTGATTAATTTCACACCATACACTGGACACAGTCTTTTGAGCTAGGATGTCTAAGAGCAGGGCTTAATGCCTATAAAGGGCTAAATTAGGTTTTGACTGCTTGCCAAAAGGCAAAGAACCCAGATGTGATACAAGTGAAAGGGAGCTTCACTAGGCTTGGCACTGAACTCTGACATGGTTACAGGTGTGGCAGCATATTTTAAGTGTGTTGTTCTTAAGTATAGCCATAAAACAGAAATTCTGGATATACCTTACTTAAAATTGAGAAGACAAAGTTAGTTTTATTTGCCACACAAACCCTTCCATCATTTACTTACTGATGATATACCTAACAAGACATAAAGATTTACTAAGGCTACTATACTTCCTGATTTCTAATTAAAAAAAAACAAAAAAAAAAAAAAAGCATGATCACACAGGATGAAAGAAGAGGAAGAAAAGCTAACATTCAAAGATGACAACAGCAGCCAGTGTTGCCACCAGAGCAGAAGGGGAAGCAGTGGGTCATTTTGTCACTCCAGTCAGTGAAGACATCTGGGGTCCTTGGAGGCCTCTGGACCCGCAGGAGAGGGTCCAGGCACAGCAGAGGGCTGAGCAGAGCCAGCAGCTCACAGCTGAGGAACAGCCTCATCTCCCTGCACTTATCCTACTGCTCCAACTACCCAGGCTCACACCCCCCTTCATGCTACATGTGCCAAATCAACAGATCCCTCGATGAGCTGATTCAGCTCATGAAAACAAAAGAAGCCTTTTTCTTACATTAGCTTTCTGCTTGTTTCACAAACCAAGCTGTCTAACAGATGGGTCAGGTGCATATCAGGGCTGGTGAAAATGAAAAGGAGAAATTGTATCTTTTGGTAGCAAAGAGATGTTTAGCTTAGCCCTTCTCCTCCCTTTAGGGACTGATTCAAATCATCAGCCCCAAAAGCCTGATCATCTCTATTGACTATGGAAGGACCTGAGCCTCCTAAATTTCAAATTAGGATGTGCTTTCATACCTTCTTTTCCCTTTCCCTGTGCACCCCAATATTCTACAGCACAATAAATATCAGAAAATCATTATTGCCCGTCACTCATTCAAAGCTTTTGCTCTTTTGTTCTTCAAAACAGTGCTTTACAACATAGTATGAGCAAATTTTAGTCTCTTTCTGAGCATGAAGAATAATTTAGAAAACACAGAAATGCTCATGCTTACCAGCAGCCATTTTTGGTAAGAGAAACTATTGCAGTCAAGTCAAAATAGTGGAGAGAGTGACAGAGACAATGGTTTTGTGATTTGACAAATGGAAATGACATGGGGCACGTGATTCAGTATGCATGGCTTAAATCTCTCAGCATGACAGGCTTAAGTGAGGAAGACACGAGCTACTCTGACTCCATCTGTGCCAGGAGACTTCTACTTCTCCAACCAGAAGTCACTGCCCCCTCACATCTGCCCATGGAATTAACCTCAGTGTCCCCTAGACCTTACTGCAAACTAAGTAGGGCAATAATTAATTTGCTATTTCAGCTGCAAATCTGGTCTTGCTAGTTTGATTAGCATAGTTCAGGCTGTGTAGATTGGCCTGTCCATCAAGATTGCAGGAATCTCTCCTACAATCATCCTGTTGTCCTCTTCTGGTTCAGCACTCTGACTGACATCATGACTTATTATCAAATACTTGATCAAAGGCTCTGCACAAAGCTTGAATAGATGCTGATTTGATGTGTTATAATGGTTACCTGTTTATTTGCCAACATGTAATTTTCAGCATGAACTGAAAAGTTTTACTGTCAGTTCCTATAAAGAATCTAAAATCAGGATGAACAAGCTGGATTAATAGGACTTAGCCACTGAATGGAAATTCAAAGTAAATTATCTCAATCATCAGAAGCTGTGAGCTGGATTTTGCTGATGCAACTCCCATTGCTGGCAACCAATTATGACAATTTTGACAGTCGGGAGTACGAAGGGAAGAGGTATAGCTTCAACAAGATTTGCAGCAGTTGTTGCTCTTGCTCATCATCACTATCACATGGTTCACATTAGGAAGGGGAAAGTGAACATTTCAGTCCTTTTCCCAGTTACCCACAACACTGTGTAAAAAAGAATTTGTGAGAGAACTGGTTTTTGAGAACTGGTTTTTGGTTTTTGAGGTTTACATTCTTGGATGTCTAGAGAACACCTGGGTGCACTTCCCTTGGTATGTCTCAGTTCTGAGGGGCTGCTGAAGAAGTCACTCACTTTCTATCCAAGATCTCTTTGTAGCTGAAAAAATCCCAAACAATAAAACAATCCCCACCCCATTCTAAAAAACCCCACAACCTAATACAAAACAACACCCCAAAACCCTCAAACTGAACACCAACCAAAACCCTAACTAAGCCACCCAGGTCACATTTCTCAAACAACCAAGTTCTTATCCTCCCCTGAAAGTGGTGGTACTTTCAAAATATAGAAACTTAATCTGCCTGTACATAATTTGAAACTAGGAAACAAGAGAAGCCAAACTCTCAAGGCAGGTCTTAAATTGTTGGCTTTTTTTTCATCTCACACAAATAATAAATAATTAAAGTGAAATTTCCCATAAGGGCATAGATTAATGCTTACCAAATCTCTTTAATTATTACAGCAATTTGTGAACTAAAACCTAAGTGCAATAAAGAATGAATTTGAAACTGCTATATGTTTGCATATATTCATTATGCATGGCACCATATGTCAGGCAGAATCTCTGAAGGTGAATCTCAAACAAGTGATTACCACTGAAGCAATATGATGGAGAATAAAGTAGACAAGTGATATATTTAGCTTCATCCTATCCTTGTCCCTAGAGGAAAGCATTCCCTGTAGTGTGGGAAGGGGGGGAAAAGCTTAGAAAATTAAAACATGTTTTTCCCCAACACTTATGACCCATTTTAAACAGTCTTATGTAACTCAAAAATGAGATTGTATTTGCGTTGTCATGGATTTAATTTCATATTTTCCAGTCTGAATCATATCAGAAGGTTATTTACCTCACTTGTCTACCTTCTGAACTTTCTCAGTTTAAGAAATTCAGTCCTCTGCAGCTTTTCAAATAGATCAAATTAAAAAAAAGGGGAAAGTTTGCTGAGGTAATTTTGCACTTGTCTGAACTGTACAAGGTTTACACAATCTGAAGCTATATAATTATGTTAAATACCTTCTACCTTCTGAAATTTTCACCAGTCCTGGAATTCCCCCACGTGTGCTCTTCAGTGTTCTCAAACACGCACGTTGAGCTTTTCCCCCTGCAGTGCTGGGAACACAAGCCAGTTCTTAGAACACGTGGTTTAAACTGAAGCACTGTCATTAAATGAAAAGCTTTTCCAAAAACAAGGAGAAATGGGTCCATTTTGGTAGCTATTCTCTAAAAAGGTCACATAAAACTTAGCATTCACAAATCTCTTTGCCACTCATAGTTGTATGGATGGAAGAGACAAAAAATGTTCCTTCTAGCAGAAAATCTTGCTGTGTACCAACTAAAAGCTCCTCCACACATCAGATGGACATTAATATAAATTGAAAACACCACCTATGTACAACGAAATATCCACATATTTGTCAAACATTATCTGAATAACAGGGATAAGATCTACAAGGCAGTTAAGTCAGACTTCCAAGGTCCACTCAAAAACATTAGGGTATTATTTAGGTTAGTTCTCCTGTGTTTCAACAATACAAACACATGATAAACAATATAATATAAACACCAAGGCTTCCTTTCTTCTTCCTGAAGCATTAAAAAAAAAAAACCTCTAGAAAATACCTCCTAAATCCAAATGGTTTCCAGAATGAGAAAGGAAATTCAATAGGCAATATTGTCCATCTCCAGAATGGTGACAGTGAAAAGCTCTGCATTTTGATCTAACAAGGTTCTTCCTAGTGCCACGTTTCTATTAGTTAGGTAAATGTACAAGATATAAAATACACCCACAGACAGGAATACTCATCTATAAATATATACCCAAAACCTTGTACTTTCAGACAATCCATTTGAAAATTATTACAATCCAGCAGTTAATGTAAATGCACAAAGCTGCCAAGAAGATCACTTACAGCTCTGAACAGAATGTAAATGATCTTGAAAGAGTACTGTAGTACCAGCAGAGAGGAAAACAGAGACCACTTTACTGATACTACCACAGATGAATGGATTTCTTTACTGTTTAGTCAAACCTAATGAAGAGAAAAAGATAGGCAGAGACAGAGGAATAGATTTTCTAATATTATGAAAATACTCATTCCTTTCAACTCACAGGGGAAATAGGCTTTTTGTATCAACTTTTAAGATGTTTGCAAGCACTTCTCTTTTATACTGTGTATCACTGGGCTACATTGATTTATCTTTGTAGCAGCCAGGATTTGACAGATAACCTGCAAATAACTATTTCAGGCATTATCTTATCACATTTCAGCATCCTGAGCAGTCCATTTGCTGTGTAAGCTACAACCACGAGGGTCCAACACAGACCGTGGTATCCTATCTCAGCCTTACACCTGTGCTCCTCTGCCTGGAATGAGTAAATGTGTACTTGAGCCACCTGCATGCAGATCATCAGTGGCTCTGACTGCAGGGGGGACACCAAAACACCACAGCTCTCACTGCAACAGTGGCTGCAAGCGCTCAAGGCCAGGCTGGATGGGGCTCTGAGCAAGCTGGTCTCGTGGAAGGTGTCCCTGCAAGAAGGCTGGAACAGGATAAGCCTTAAGATCCTTGCCAACACAAACCATTCTGTGATTTTATGATTAATTCTATTATTAGGTCTGGTCTTAAAGAGAAGAACAGTTCAAGGTACTAGCCTGACAAAAGAAAGAATAAATTTTTTCAATAATATTTTTCTCTGTATTTCAGAGGAATATGATATTTCTTCCTTTTATCACTTAACAGTTTCCAACTTAGACTGCTATTTTAACAATGGGAAAAGTCATATCCTACACTTTGGACTCAACATATGACCTGAGGTTCAGGACTGAAAGAAGCAGCTTAATTATGAAATGACAGCAGTTAGCATGGATTTACTGGACATTTCAGAAGATAGAATTTTAAAAGCTGTCTAAATTAAGATTTCTTTGCTGCCTTACTCTGCTCAGCTTTCCTACATTCTAACAGACCACTGAGACAATGTAAAGTTTCAAACTTACATTTTCTCCATAATATTTTCATTTCTTTATCCTGACTAGCTTTCTTTGGGAGGTATAATAGCCTTAGATGAGATTCCTACACAAACATTCATAACAAAACAAGCCAAATATGTTATTCCAATAATATATTGAGTATTAGCAAAAACATGGAAGATAGCTCTAGTGCAAATAATCCCAAGGGAAAAAAATTCTGTAGACTAGGACAAATTACTGGACATTCATGGATTACCCATTTTTCAACGTGCTACTAATTCAAAACTTGTGCAACATGGGCAGTGAGTCAGACCTTCAGTAAAAACACCCTCAATCACTATGGACATCCTGAGGTCATTTGAAAAAGTCTCATCAGAAAAAACCCCCAAAAAACAGCAAAGAGGAACTGTGAGGAAGCTTTGTTGTGACAAAGAAAACGATGAAGACCTACTGGCCTTCTGAAGGCTTGAAATCAATGCTTCAAATCATCTGTTTTCATAAATAGGTAATGAGCAACCTAACAGAAAGGTACAAAATGAGCTAGAACCTATTATTAGCTGATTATAACAAAGATTCAGCACAACTGCACATACAGCATTCAAAGACTTCATCAACTTTGACTTGTACAGAAAAAAAATCCATTTAGGCTTGTCCAGTGGGTGGAGCAGGATGAGCGGGTTCTCTTTTAGTCAATTCAAGAAGTCAAGGAGTTTAGCAAATAAGGACATTCCCTAACTTTTTAAATAAAAAATATTAGGTTTTAGAAACTGAAGACAAAATGTTTGGAGTGAAATAGCAAAAGCCATTAAGAAGTCTGGATCAACATAGAAATCATGCTGTTTTTACAAGCAGAACAGGGGATACGGAAAGCCCTCCTCACACATAACAAAACCCACAACACCAAACCCAAATTATGCAATAGATTGAGAGATTCCCATGACATCCTAAATAAATTTTAATAAAGGAAATAAAGACCTGAACACCATAGTAAATGGACAACAGTTAGCACTGCACTGAGGCACACACACAAGTGAGAATATATTAGCAAAAGAAAAAGAAGTATGAAAATAACATTTGACAGATTTCTTTCTCTGTTTGTCAAAAGCAAGGATGACAGAGCTGGTCAGTAAAAAATAACAAATGAGAAGGTTTTAATTCTGCATTTTTGTGGCCTGGACAAACATCTTTATCCTGAGCAATGGGCTTGATCCCCATAGTACAGGCAAGGTAGACACTGTAAAGTTCCTACAGTTATTTCTGCCAAACTACAATGCTGCATCAGCAGTCTTTTTAATTGAATGTCAAATTTTAGTTAAAGAATAAGGTGGGTGGCATACTTAAAAATATTCTGTAGCTTGTCAAAGGGCAAGAGTACACCTTCATTAAAAAACTCTTTTCATAATGCACACCCAAAATCAATACTGTGAAATCTGAGTTGTACATCAGGAATTTATACAGTGAGGAGGCTTTTTTGTTTTTTAATTTAGATAAACAAGCATAAAAATGTATACTGAGAGTAGGCAGTGGAGCTCAAGTTTTCCATATCCACCATGAACAATACTCAAAGGTAGAACAGACTTGAGGTACAAACAACAGTCTGAATAGAGCCCAAGACAATTCTAACAAACCAGACTACTAATGGTGGATGGGGAAAAAAATCCATTCTTTAAGTACAAAGGATGAAGAAAACTTGCACTTCAAATGTAGGGAAAAAAGAACCCCTGCTTCTTAAAATTTTTTTAAACCCCAAATAATGAGAAAACAGATTCTTCAGATCTCCATCTAACCCCCTTTTTAAGTCTAAAAAATGTAAAATTGATGTAGACCAGTCTTCTACATGTAGTTAAACTACAATACTATTTTTCAAGTACAGCTTTTTAAAAATGAAAATTTTCTTCCGTTTATAAGGCTCACAGTTTTCTTTGCTCTGGAAGTGGCCACATACATGCCATTATCTCAGTATGTAAGAAAGTGTTCTCAGCCATGTTTTAAGTGACTCGGAAGTGGCATTCTGTGACATTACACAGTGCAAATGCTATGCATCCAGTGCGTATGGAAACTACGACGCCCGGAAATGAATCAAGGTACAAGGTCTTTAATGGAAACTGAACAGAAGCTAAACCTGGTACAAGTTTTTGCTCTGTATCAGCCAGTACAGCCCTCAAAGGAAAGTTTAAGTGTACACTTGGGCCTCATTGTGCTGGTTTTAGTATACAGAGCCAGAAGTTTAAGTAGCATCAACTCAAAAAGAGCTTAAGTAAACTGCAATGTGCCTTTTACACCGGCACAGAATTCACCCACTGCGGTTAAACTCTCCTGACATCACTGGAAAGCTCCAGTCCTGTCACCACAGACCTGTGGCAACACTGAAACCCTGCTGGTAACAAATCAACAGTGCTGTAACAACTGCTCCTTTACTGCAGGCTCAGGAGCCAGACTGGATCAACCACCAAAGGGGAATTCCAAACTTACAGTGGGAAAGTCCTATTTCCACAGAACTTCATCACAGATGAAAGTATGCAGAAATCTGTGATGGAAACCAAGCCCTTGAGCACCTTCCAGCTAAAGCTCCTCCTTGCTACCTCAAATATTCTCTAATTTACCTTGGGGAGAATTTTGCCATGATAGGTCACGTGAAAGTTACTGTAACCTTTTCCTCAAAGGAATTGTGAATTCTCCCTTTAAGTTATCCATCCAGAGCCCAAGGGGAGTCACTTCAGAGACTCAAAGACTTCACAAAGATTCACAACTGGGGCCAAAACCTGATATCAATAAGCTGCCTGAGAGGCTTCAAACCACCAGGATGTAGATCCAGTAATAGGTCAAATCACTTTGTGAAACCAAGCACTCCTGCAACTTGGTTTCATTTCTCACGTCATTAATACAGCCAGAAGTTTTTATTTAACTGATTATCCAATTTGTGAACTTAGGAATGCTGAGCTACTGAAAACACTCAGGAAAAGTACTCCAACAAGACCCACAGCTTATCTAAAAGGAGCACAGGTTTATCTTTGTCTTTCAAGAGAGGTTAAGTTATCAAAAGAAAGAATTTTTTTTACTATTATTGTTGATTTATAAAAAACCTCTACCGGTATTTAAGAAAATTTCTATTAAAAATAACAAGCTAATGTTTTATTTTAAGCTATAACCATAAACATATTTAAAGTATAACCATAAAATATGGCAACTTGATTACAAGCTCTTAAAATTAGATTAAGTATTCAAAACTGGTTAATTTAATGGGCAGTAAAATAGCTGTTAGCTTTAGCAGAAAAGCCACTGGAAGCATTCTGCTCCTGCATGATTTTTTGCAGTCTAGTAAAAGAAAAGTAGCTGCATAACAGAAAGAGATGAGAAGTGTAAACAGAATGATACTGCATTTCACCATGCTCTTGGAGGATCAATAATCCTGATAGAGAAACTGCATTCCACAGAAAGAAATACAGGGAAGCAAACTGCTCATTTTTACAAGAACTTAGAAAACCAAAACAATGTGCTAAGGGACTGATTGGAACAAGGTAGCTTTAATAATGTGGTCAAATATCCTGAGACATCTAGGCTCAAGTCTGAGTGCTAAAGATTGAGAAATCTTTTTTAACTTCTCTACAGCATGTTCCATACCTTTTTCCTCTACTGTCAAATCAAACCTGTACGGGGAGAAGCAGAGACTAAGGAAAAGGAAATTAATTGGAATGCCTGACACAGAGGTGTAGTGGTGCAGCATGAAACTTTCTTGTGCAACTTAGAGCTGGTATTTTCACTCTTCTAAATCTAGAATATAGAAAATTAAGTCATTGCACAAACTGTACTTGAACAGGGCCTATCAAGAAAGACTCATAGAAATTACTTAACAAGCAATTACATAAGCTTGTTAGGAGGTAGATTATCTGTTCAAGGATTTTTATTATGAATACTATACCAATTTTCAAATTCACCGAATGAAGGAGTTATGTATATTATGCAGACAAGGTTTATGCGTCTAATGAAATGTTTCAGACAGTGCATCTTCAATCAAAACACATTTTATGCTTCATTTTATAAAAAAGAAGGTCAAAATAGAAGAGAAAATAAAAGTTTAGTTATGTGGGTCCTTAAATACTTGAAATTGTCTTCCAGGTATATCACATGCATTTTGCAGAGCTCAAAAACTGCATTGAAGCTGCATTGAAGAGTAACAGTTCTCTGCAGAAAAGGATCAGAGAGAAAGGGTGAGGACAGAAAAAAAGAGGTGAGGGATAAGACAGCATTTCAAACTCAAGAGAACTACTGCCCAAGGGAATATATGCTCATACTGAAGATTCTTATTAGTAAAACAGTAAAAATGTGTTAATCCACTCTGGGCACACATATTGCAGACAAGAGGACTATGACACAATGTGGCAGAATCCAAGTGTTCAGTATCTTCCAAAGATCAAAAACCATCCAGTTCACACAACATAATATTGGGCAGGAATGGCAATTCATGGCAGTTTGTACCTTTTATGAAAATGTAGAATCACAAAATCTCTTTGGTTGGAAAAGGTACTTGAGAACCGGGCCTACACGTCCTTTAAACACCTCCAGGGATGCTGACTCAGCCCTGGGCATTCTGTTCCAAAGCCTGACAACCCTTTTGGTGAAGGAGTTTTACCTAGCATGCAGTCTACTGCTCCATTAGTAGCTGTCTGAGAATGCCTTGCTAGGAGCTCAACACAGGTCAAATAAAAAGCTGAACTAGTCACAGTACACACAGGAATGGAGGAACACAACCTTAACAGGCAATGGGAACAAGCAGCAATAACCTCATTACCCAACTCTAACAAGAGTGAAAAAAGCTTTTCGTTTTAAAACTATTCTAGGAAAACATAACCACAAGGAATACATTTCATGTCAAAGATTATATATAGAGAAATGTAACAAACTACATGACCCATGAGCGACAACCAATTAAAGTAAAATCAGGTTCAGCCTGCTACTTGTAATCTATGGAAATCCTTTTATCTAAAGGACAAGGTCAAAAGAGGTGGTTGATCACTTTCAAAGATTACAGGATTTTATAAGGATATAAAAATCAGTAAGACAAATGTCAGTAGGTTAGACAAATAATCAAGGTTAAACAGTTTGGAATGCCTGTGAGATATATGAAAAAATACAGCTGGCTAAGAGGAATAAGAGGTCCTTGTGAGACTCAAAGGGCCAGGATCACAGGATTCTTAACTCATACAAACCATAAATAATAAATCAAATGAATCACAGCATTGACTTAAGACTTTCCTCGAGAAAAGGACTTTGCTGTTTAGAGTACTGTAAGAGGGAATCCCTGTGCCCCAGAGTATTTCCTCTTGGTACTTTCACTGCAGTGTCTCCCTAGTACACAAGCTGTCACACAGGTATGAAATCCCTTCAGCAGAAGTTTCTAAAAGAAAGAGCTGCATCATGGCCTGACTGCATGCACAGACCTTGGGCTTGAAGGATTGACCTGATTAGAGCAGTAAGACTTCTCCTTGTGGAAAGGTAAGAACAAAACCCCACAATTCATCTCAAGACAGCTGAACTATTCCAGCTTGAGTAAAAGAAGAAGGCTATCCACTGACAAAAGTCTGCACTGCCACAGAAAGCCACTGCCTCACACCTGGAGGCTGTTTCAGTACTTGTGTGGCCAGTGCTTCGTCATTCTGGTGGCTCCTCCTCAAACCACATCCACTTTAGAGAGCCTATTTCATTATCCAGAACCCTCCACTGAACTAGTATAAGTTAGTGCAAAACTCTACTCACTCTCTCTTTGTAGCCATAATTTACAGTAAATTATCAACTCACAGGAACAAGGAAGAAATAGTAAAACGAAACAGGGTCAAAAGCAACAGAAATCTACTAAAACATGATCTGAGTGAGATTTATACCTCAGAGAAATTATACTTCCTTACATTAAAGGTCTGAGCTCTTCAAGAAATGAAAGTTAAATAGATGAGGAAGCCTTCAAAACTTCAATATTCTATGCCAATAATAGGAGGTGTACAGAGGAAAGAAAACAGAGGGTTTTGAGTGTGCAGGCATACAGAGGGTAGCAAATGCAAAATTCCACTTTTTCTTCTGAAGTATGGAAGGACAAGAGATTTGTTAGTTTTTTGTGTTCTGGGTCTGGTTTTTTGTTTTTTTTTGTTTATGTGGCATTTGAAATACAGAGATGCACAAATATTAACTTTGCAAAAGTAGAGAGAGGAATAAAGAATGACCTTATTCCACTCCAAGCAGTTAAAGAATTTTTTTGAAATTGAAGATGCAGTAATAGCAAAACTGCTTGATTTCTGAAAGAGTTTCCACTCATCAGATTCCCAGCTGATTAGCAGTGTGTAGCATATTCATTTCCTCAGCAGATGCTTCCAATATTTTTCACCAAGAATTGCTGCTGGAGTACTCTGGTTCCAAAACAGGCTAAGCAGAAGAGTTCTGCAGATACTTTGGGAACAATATGATGTAAGTGAAAATGCAATCAGAACCTGGCACTTTGGTATTCATCAGTGTATTTGTTTCCACATCTACTTAAGAGACTACGCAAACACTAAGTCAAAAAATCTGTTGGCAAATAACCATGATGTTTGCCACTGGATCTCCCTTGGGACTGCTCTTCCTCAGAAAAAAACCTGAACAAATTCTCCCATTCTCTCATAAAACACCAAGTCTCTTTTAGATCTCAATCTCCTCACATGAACACTGCATTCACATAAGCCTTTAAAACACCTACCACGTGTCTAATAAATTTAAATAAATCTATTAAAATTTTGGAGCCAAGATGAGGAATGAAACTGCACACCAAGCTATTTTACTCAACAGAAGCAAAAGCAGAGTGAACTTGTTAGACGACGGCAGCATACAATGCCAAAAACAAAACCCAGCATATGAAATAAAAAAAAAGAATAATTTCAGACTTGAAGGGAAGGGAGTGGTGCTAATAAAATTTCATGTACTATCTGAAGCATAGAAATTAACAATACAAAGCTTTCTTTTACTTTTTTAAGCAAGTGAACCGAAGGGAATCTGGTTGGAGGGAGAGGACTTAAAACTGGTGAGCAATTGTCTTTATTCTAAGTCATTTTAAGAATTCAGAACACTTCTCTATTTTGCCAGATTCTATTTCATGAAGCAGATTAAGGATTTTACATGATTTGCACCCAGTGTTGCTGGCTGCTTCCCAAGTTTTAGGAAGTCTAGTTTGGGGAGCTTAGACAACCTGATCTTCTTATATTCAGCATTCAGTCACTTTGTCTTTCAGCATCTTTTCAGTCCAGCCTGTATAAGCTGCCTTCCTCCGGGACAGCAAGATGGATTTATCACCCAGAAAAGAGGAAGCATATGTTCTTATTTAATCCTTATTCTGTTCGTACAAAATAAATCCATATTCTACATAAGAGCAACAGAAAACAGCCTGCATATGTTAAATCATGAAGAATAGACATTTCTTTCAGTAAACATACTGCTCCATTTTAACAGTAAACTACTCCCCACACCTCAGATAGGCAAAGAAGAGAAAGCTGAAGTGGAAGTACCTTGAATGCCACAAAACCACCAGAAAAAAGGGTGGAAGGTTTTCCCCTATTGTTAGGCTTGGTACAAGCAGCAGTAATTACGTGAACGGTGGGTGCTGCAGTAAGCAGGGTTTCTCATGAAGTACAGTCAGAGTCATTACACAGAGATCAAGAAGGAAAAAGGTAAATCATCCATTCAGACTAAATTGAACTTTGCGTCCCCAGGCAAAATGGTTTCAATAATACAGAAACCAAGAACTAACCGGTTCCTCCTTTTTTGAAAGCTTCTTATGAAATGGCAAAATTATTCTGGAAGAACTGAGATCACCTCATTGATTTGGGAGCAAAGACATACCGCCAATCTGAAAGCAACTTTAAACGCTGTCCTCCTGAGGACAGAGATTAGCAGATGAGTGCCAGCGACTCCCTCCACCCTACTGGCATTTTACACACAAAGCTGTTTGCTGAGATAAAGCACTTGCACAGCACTAAGTCAAAATTCATTCCTGTATTTAGGATTATGAGTCATGCTGTTGAAAAAGCCATCATACTATTTCATGGGGACAAGGCGACAGAGCTTTTTAGGCAAATAAGTCTGAATAATAGCATGAATCTCAAGAGTGAGCCTTCATTTAAAGTGTTCTATTCTTGCTGCAGTTATCAAGAGAGATTGATGTAACAAGACCTAGTGCAAGAATCGAGAATTCATTTTCTCAGGTTTGCTGACCCCAATGCCGGCAGGAAAATTATGCTCTCAAAAGATGAGACTGATATTGTACCACAGCTGGGAAAGATGGAACCTACAGACTCTTGACAGTGGGGAAAGCCTCTACCAAGATTTACTTCCTCAAAACCGAGTGACATCTATTTTCCCCCTAAATGTGCTAAAAAGTAACTTTGCATTAAACAGTTGCTGAAACTCAAGAAAAAACAATATAATACTTGTTCAATGTAGGTCCGCACACCTATGCAATCCGGTCAGCCTGATGTGATTTTGACACAGAAACCCCTGCGATCAAACCACAAGGTGATGTTGATGTGCCAAAAACATCGAAGCTGGCAAATAAAAAGCACTGTTTTTTCCAATCCAAACCTCAATACACCTCTGGCAAATTAAAAAAAAAAAAAAAAAAAAAAAAAAAAAGAAAAAAAAAAGAAAAAGTAGTAGCTATGGCAGTCCAAGGCACGTTTGGCACTGACATGACAGCTTTCAGGAACCTCTTTCCCAAATTCACTTCCTAGAGGTTTACAAAGCATTGGAGAGGGAACAAAACCACCAAACCGGGTGGAACCGAGAGCTTGTAAATGGCATCACAAGGGGGAGATTTCAACAGACTCTCGCCCAAGATTCATCCTCCCACCCGGGGCACCGCCGCCCGCGCTCGGCGAAACCTCTCCGTGCGCCCGGGGCCGCCCCCTCCCCGCAGCCACCGCCCGGCCCGGCCGGCCCGGAGGCCCCGCGGCTCCCCCCGCCGCGGAAGGTCGTTCCGCAAGGTGACGGGGGCGGCCGGGCCGCGGCCAGCACGGGCCCCGCCACACCGGGGCGGCCGCTCGGCGCTCCCCCATCCCCGCATCCCTCCCGCTCCGCGCCCGCCGCCGCGCCCCGGGCAGGCGGGGGCGATGCCGCCGGGGCGGGGGGCGGGGTGTTGGCGTGTGGCCCCCGCTCGGCTGCAGCGACCCCCGCAGCGGAGCTGGGCGCGGCGGCGGAGCCCCGGTGGCCCCGCAGCCCGGTGCCGCCTCACCTGTCCGGGCGGCGCGCAGGTCCCCGCGCCGGGCGGAGCGCGGCGCAGCGCCCATGGCCGAGCGCGGGCGGAGGCGCGGCCGCGCCGCCGGGGGACGGGCCAGGCGGGGGCGGGCGGCGCCGGGGAGTGTCTGCAAAGTGCCGGCCGCGCACGGGGGCGCAGCGCAGCGCGGCGGGGCGGGCGGAGGGCGGGGCGGGGAGCGCGCGCGGCCGGAAGCGCCTGTGACAGGGCGAGGCGCAGCCAGGGAGTGTCTGCAAAGTGCGTGCCCGGGCGCGGAGCGCGCAGGGCGGCCGTGAGGGGAACCGCCCGGCCGCGGCCATGGCCGCGGCTGTGGGCACGGCAGCGGGCGCGGTCACAGCCGCTGCCCGCCGTGGTGAGTGTGCGGAGGCGGCTCCCGGCGTCTGCCACCCCGGGCTCGTCCCCCTCCTGCCAGGGTTTCCCGCAGCAAAGCCGCCGGCAGCTGCGCGGCTTTGCCTGCGCTGCGCGGACGCGTTCCACCGGCCCACACGTTTCCTAAGCATTAGAAACAGGTATTTGTGTCTGTTCAGCCGCTTAGGCTGTCCTCAAAACACCAGAAGTTAGGCTGTCAGCCTCTTAGGCTGTTCTTAAAACACCAGAATTTCGCCTGTGAGAGCCATTAGTGCAGAGGAAGCGGGTGTGCTGTTGCCTGCGGGTGTGCTGTGACTGCTTTGGACTGGCCACAGTCTCTCGTTTAGCTCAGCTTCAGAGCGGTCTCTGTTTCCTCCGGCCTGCATAAGAGCTCATAGAGGCTGGGTGACATCTCGTGGCCAATCCTGCTCTTCTGTATGGATACATCCTCCTTTCATAAGGACAAACATCGAAGTAAAAAACTGTTTCTGCTCACCTCCACAACCTAATATAAATAAAAGAAATATACCTGAAGGTTATAATAAGATGCATTACTCTGGTCTATATCTGTTGCAATATTCATCATATGCCTTGAATCTTCAGGAAATGGTTACAAAATATTTTTTTTTAATTAAAGAAATAGGTATGGTTTGATGGCAATGGACAAAAATCTCTGCTGGTATTTGGTGCCATTTCTCTGGGATTTCTCCTCGCTGGACAGAAAATGATGATTCACTTTCTCGAGGTTTACAAATGAATGCTGAAAGATACTTGTCTGCACCCACAGGCATCTGCAACAATGCTGGATACCTGGGAGTTTCGCTTTTCACCCAGCATTGTGCTTAGAAAAGGTTGCTGGCATTTAATTATAGGTTAGGGATTTGGAAACTTTATGAGGCACTGAACGATCAAAGCCTTGGACATCCTTCTGTGTAAGATGGGGAACTTCTTAAATGATCTGCTGTGGTTTGTGTAATGGGCTCGCATCACAGGGAAACAAAGCAGATGAAATAACAGCAACTACAGCACTTTCATTCTTTCCCATTTATTATGGTTTTAATTTGTATAGCTCATATACAGGAGCTGACCTAATACTGCAGTCACTTTTGAGTTTCATAAGCTCTTATACAGAAATATTATACAACAGTGGTTTCCTAGCAGAGCTCTTCCCAAATGGAGCAGTAGCCCTTATTGGCTTACAGTTCCCAAGCTGGATTGTGTCAACCAGATCCCCCATTCAGGGACAGAATGGTACTCTACATATTCCACAGTATTTATATCTGACATAGCTGCCTGAAAAGATCTGGCAGCTATGAGCAAATTACCTGCCTTCATTAGGGAAGTGAAAACTGCCTAGGTGAGCAGGCTTCCTGCTCAAGGGCGTTCCTAGAGAAAGTTTGGAAATGTTGGATTCTTGGATCACAGCGATCAAGAGACTAGAAGAGAGAACATAACCCTCTGCAGCACTGAAGTATTAGGACAATCTGAACTGACCACTAACATGTTTATTCTGCATTTACTGTGGGACAAGTAGGGCAGCAATTATTCAGATTTAGCTCTGCCAGGCCTGTCCCACATTGAAACTTCCACTCATCTGCTTGCTCATTCCATGACCATAGGAAGAGAGAGGGTGGAGACCCCACAAGAGGTGGATTAGGACCATTAAGGGCTGGTGCTGTTCATCTCATCTTGCCTGTTTGCATCTCTCCAGAACTCCATGTACTGATCCCCTGACCATTGGTGCAAGGAGGAATCATTACAGAAGTAATTAAAGTGATTAAAGAGGATGGTTGTTACATCTGGGTTGTGTGAAACCCCCTAAACATTGTGTAAGGCTGGGACTGTACATCTCAGCTGTACCTGTTGCTAACTGAGAACTTTTGGGTTACTACAAGGCCTGTGTTTTCATGAGAGAAACAATTATATTCTGGTAGAGACATTCAAGGTATACAGTGTTTTCCTGCTTGATTTTGTGTCCAAAACTTGCAGGTACTGCCTTGAGTGGATGGCAAAAAGTCCTTGGTGTGATTGAGTGCCCGTCACAGCTTTGGAATAACAGAGAACTCGGGCAGCCAAGGGGCAGAAGTCACATCTGTACCAACTTCTGCATGCTTGCTGTGCACTCAGCATGAAAGGACAGGAGCAATCTTAAGCAGACATTGAGCACAGTTGGGACTGTCTGTGTTGTGGGACCGATTCTTTGGCACTTCTCTGCACTGAATTTCAGAGAATTCTGGTTACAGATCAGCAGTGGTTGATGACATAAAACGTAAATGCACAGATATCACCAGTGCTAACTCCAGAATTGCTTAACGGTACCTTTAAAATAGCAGACTTGTTGAGTTTTCCATCTCCAGTTGTTCAAATAATAAACTACTGTAAGGTGGAGAAACGTGACTAGAGCATAGAAGAGCTCTGGGATTATTACAGGCAATACCTCCATAACCTTTCCCTGGGGAAGTACATGTCAGATGTGTTCCCTTTTGACTTGTAACACTGTACAACAAAATTACAGCACACACATATAAAATGTAGTTTGCCTTTCATAATAGCAAAATCTGTTATGATGAATTATATATTATTATTAGAGAATATAGACAGAGAAAATATTACAGATATAGTAATCTCTTTCCTGTGAGGGGGCTACATTCAACATTCCTGCCTTTTTTGTGGTTCACAGCCCCCCCTCTTGTGTCAGGTAGAGAGACACAGTGTTACATCATGTTATACTTATATTGCCACAGCAGTAAAGCACTTGGGATAGGCACTAGAGAAAATCTGCTTTATAATCTGCATCTCCTTCAAAGCCCTGTTGCCTGGTTTCATCCCTCTATGCAGGATTTCTTCCCTTCTTTTATAAGCCCCTCATAAGCTCCTCTGAATAACAGGCTCTTAGCTTTGCAGACACTAAGTGGACTCTTTGGTGATAGGCTGAGTATTGTATTATTAATGTTGGACATGACTTCAAAACAGAAAAAGGAGAAAAGAAAAAAAAACAGGAAAAAATGAAATTTGAGCCAGAGATAAGATAAAAAAGACCTTCCTGAAAAGTATCTTTGTCTATTCTTTGCTAATCAAAATAATCATGCTTGAGGATTCCAAGATATGCTTTTAAAGTTTTCTGTTTGATGTCTACCTCAGCTTTATTGATGGGATTGAATTTACTGCAAAATGATAACTGACTCAAACCACTGTGCTAGAGATCAGAAAACTCTTGTTCTTGTTCAAGAATGTATCCTGCTTTTTTGTTTGATTGCTCTGATTTCTCAGGACCTCATGTATTCTTTTTGAAATGCAGTACAATACAATTCTGAAAAGCTCAAACAGTATCCCATCCCACTAATGTTCTGATCACAAAGTGAAATCTTGAGGAGTCACACACTCTCTTCTTAGTCACAATTTGAAGTTGCTGTAGAATAACCTTGGTTTAACTCTGATTAAATATTAGGGTAAGTAATAGAAAATGTTCCTGTCCTTCTCCCATAAGCAGACAACTGCCCTGTTTTGTAACATGAGTAAGACTTTGCAGTTAGGATTTAACTGTATCCTTTCCACTTTGCAGTTAGGATTTAACTGTATCCTTATCCTTTTATGGATAGTAAAAAAAATCAGATTTTAAAGAAGTATTATCAACTCTGCCCAGCTGAAAACAAACAAATAAGAACCTCTGCAAACCCCCATAAATTACTCTTTGAGTCTTGCTTTTGAAAGTTTTATTCAGCTCCCTGTTCATAAAAGTAACAACTGGGCTATACAATTTTCCAGCACCAGAGAATATTAATCTATTTTCAGACTTGCTCCTTTCCACAGATATTGTAAATATAAATTCTACAAGTATTTCCATTAACTTTGCACTGAGTTGTCAAGCAGGAAATAAACTCCTGGGTTTAGGTACCAAACCAGACATTTCTAATAGGTACTTAGTGTGTCCACTAAGTGTACAAAGGAGCTCCCCATTTGCAGGAAATTATTCGAGATTTCTTGTCAGATATCACACTAGCATTTCAGTGCAAAGTGGTATCTAATTGTAAAATCCCACAGACACAGTATAATCCTGGTTGAGCTGATTGTCCATAGTCTTCTTTCCTTTGCCATAATTAATAAGAGTGGCCATACTGTTCATCCACCTTGCACAGGTTTGAATGACAGCTCAAGGTGCCAGGGACACTCTGTGTTCTCATTTGAATGCAAACTGAAATTCCATCATGATTTATTTTACAGACTTCATTGGACCTGGGAGAAGTAGGAACTTCCCTGAGGAAACAAGTCACCAGCCACTCATGGAGATTTGCCAAAGAGATTGTGCAGCAGATAAATTACTGATGTATAAAAGGAGAAAGACTAAGAAGGAACAAAAGCAGTAAGAACAGACTAGAAAATATGGATGAGTTACATGTCTTAGTGTTCACTGTGGAGGTATTAATTTTCTACATTTTCTCTCCAGTATAATTTTTATGAAGCTATTTAAGTAAAATGAGCAGTGGGAGGGCTTGATGGTATTTGTCCAAGGGTTTTAAAGAAACTTAGGTAGGAAATTTCTGAGCGGTTGTCTTTGTTGCATTGTCTAATCAACCTCTTTTTGCAAGTATCAGTGCACAAAATTCAGAAAGGTCTTAGTGGTAACTCTGGCAATTGGGAATGGATGGCTTAGTCTGGCTTCTGCCCTGGTGAACCTGCAGAAAATGTACTTAGGCTGCCTATAGATAGCATGTGTATAATAGGTACATATCTATCTGTGATCCTCTTCTATAGAGGCAAACAATCAGCTCTCAGGTTGTTTTGCTATTTGAAGGAGCCAGTAAGCACCTCTCTGATCTGCATAGTTGTCTCTATTCAGATATCAGTAAAGTTTTTCACAAAACCATGAGCAAATACTGTTGTTAAAGGAATGAAATCTCCTTGGGATGATATAAAATACTTCAAAAATAGTAGAAAATAGAAAAACCAGAAATAGGAATATGGGATCACTTCTCACTGTGGAGGAAATTTGGAATCTGTCGGGACCTTGTTTTGCTACCTTGCTTTTCAACATATTTGTAAATGGTCTGGAAAGGGGAGGAATATTGAGGTGACAGTTGCAGATGCTATAAAATTGCTGAGGATAATAAGATCTAAATCTGATTGCAAAATGTTGCAAAAGGATACTTTGATGCTACGTGACAGGGAAATGAAACAGCAGATATAATTTAGTGTTGGTAGTACTTTGCATGATAAATGCAAAATCACATTAGAAGTGAAAAGTGACTGCCTATAAAACCAAATGGACTTTTGATATTACTAATCAGAAATGAGATTGGGAAAATACTTCAAAGAGTCTCTGAAAATAGCAGCTCAATGTTCAGCAGTGATCAAAAAACCACAGAGCTGGAAATTATTAAGAAAGGATTTGTGAACAAAACAAAACATCCCTTTGTCTATGATCCATGATACAGATCCATGGCACAGTCAGATCTGAATCTGTCAGTTGTCTTTCTCTACATCAGAAAATATACAGTAAGTAATACAGGATGCTAGGAGTGATCAGAGACTGTGAGTTACATCATATGAGAAGAGAGGAAGCTGACTAGAAATTAGAGAAGGGAGCAATTTGGGAAGGAAGTGATAAAGTTTGACTAAAACAAGATTATGAAATCACGGATCACAAATGGATGAACAGGGAGGGATTGTTCAGTGTTTGACACAGGAAAAACCCCTGGGGCACCCAATGAAGTTTTGAATAGTGGATTTCAAAGAAATAGAGTTAAATACTCAGTCAGGCAAAATCTAAGTTAAATTGTAGAATCTACAGGGTTTCCTGAAGGCCAAAAGTGTAAATGGATGCAAGGAGAAATCCCACAGTTTAAGGATAAGAGGTCATTTAGCAGCTTTTAAGTAGGTAACAGCTTTTAAGAAGTCTCTAAGTCTGACTGATAGGAAGATGGCAAAATATTTCCTGGGGGGCGCCATTCTGTATTTCCTACACTGCTCTCCTAAGTGTCTCCTCATGTTCTTCATTGAGATACTGAGCAGTTGGTCCTTCATCTGACTCAGTGCAGCTCTTACAGTGCCCTCATTCCTTCCTTTTAATGTCTAACTCAAGAAACAATCTAAACAGGACAGAATGCCTCTTCTTAATGGTGAAATTCAACCTCTCCAAGGCACAGAAGAGCTCCAGCTCTAGAAGGCCTAACTATGTGAAGACTCAGTTCCTCTTTCTGGCTTTTGTAGGCTCCTGTGCAGCTCCTGGCATATTTGAACAGTGAATTTGAATGACATGTATCAATACAACAGCTCTAAAAATATTCTGGGTATGTTACTCTGCTTTGTCTCAGATGAAAAAGGAGTATATATCTATTTCTCCATATATTCACCAATTCTTTACCTCAGTATAGCCTCAGGCATTTGAGGCTGTTCTGCATCTCACAGAACTGTGTCTCAAAGCCAAAATCTGGACAGTCTTGGTAGTGAAAAGTCAAATTCCTTGTTTTCTAACCAATGCATGTGAGTGTACAGTGTGGCTGTGGCCAGTGTAACAGTGCTGAATTTGGAATACAAAGTATCTGGTTGGATCTCTGCTACATTATCACAGGTGTAACAGAGGGCTTCAGGTCAATGCCAAAAGCAAATGATGAAGTTCTTTTTCATCCTTCATGTATCTGTTTTTCTGTTGTTACTTGATATCCAAAGAAGATACCAGGAGTGAAAGGATCCTTATTTTTGAATCTGGTTTTGCAGTTTTAACTATGATATGAGCTGTGATTTCAGCATTAGGCCTATGCTTTGAGCAACAACACAACCAGGAAATACAGTACCTCCTACAAATCTCCGGAACTTCTGACAGACTTCACGCTGTTGTACATACCTGTAGTTGTTCTTAAGTGACCCTTGATTGTTCTTTTTTTGTTTCTCTAAAACTTATGAATTTGAAGCTCAAAAGGATGTACAGATTCGGAAACATGCCTTATCTTTACTCTTCATTATCACTAAATGCAATATCACCCAAGGGTGGAGAAAACAGGTCATGTAGACAATCACTAAAATTGGCATCTTTTGTCTCTCAAGTGGCCAGGTGATGTTTCACTTGCAGAAACTGTTAAACCAGAGTGTTAACAGCAGATTTAGTTTATTTCCTGCCTATTTAATAGAGAACTGTTGCTCCTATCTCCACAATTAATGTTTGAAAGTGAGAGGCATTTGATTTATAAAAGACATTAAACTGAGTCTGCTTTATAAAGCCAAAAGGGAATAATTATAAAACTTCAGGAAAATAGAAACTGTTTTCAGCAGTTTGTGAACTGTGACAGGACTCTCTTGCTTCAATGGGCAATAGTTGTTAGATACAAACTCAAACTGTGAGATTTACATCATTACTTTTGAATACTCTTTTCTTCTCAGCCCCTCAAATGGAGGTAATCTTAAATAGGATATATATTTATATTTATGTACATATTTTCCAATATGAAATTATTTGCAGTAGGACTTGTCTGTTATTTATAAGATAGGCAATAAAAATTGGGTTTTTGACTGTAGAATTACCACATAGAAGAGCTTACTTGTGGGCTTCCACGTGGTTACCCAGATCTGGAAGGTCCCCTTTAATCTAATTTAAAAATGGAAAAGGTTGAGACTACTGTGGTCAGCGAATTACAGGCTCATGGAAATTTACATTGTTATTTGGGTTTATTTATAAAGAAAAAACTCAGACTGACTATATGAGCATGTGTTTGCATTGTTTGGTGATAAATGACAGTTTTGGTGGGATTTTAATTGCTAAATAATAAATTAATTTTTTAGGTTATTATAGATGATGTCTCCTTGGATGGGATGTAAAGCATCATCTGGAAAATTTTAATGTGATTTAAGTGAGAATTTTTTAGGTGCTTGCAGTTGTCTGCAACTGCTGATATTTTTGTAACTGTGGTCCACCAAGTTTGCACAAGAAAGTCTATTTGTACAAACTTTGAAGCACTGCAAAAGTCACAGAGGAATGCTTATCCCTCCGGAACTTCAGTGACCTCTAAATCTTTTCATGTTGTTACTGAACACTTCTGGGACATGATTCCAATTGCAAAATGTGGAAAAGCACCTTTAATTTTAGAGTTTGGTGCTTGCTAAGCAAAGCAAGCTTGCTAAGCCCTAAGTCAATATTTACTTAATATATTTAGAATTGTAAAAATACACTGTAATTCCTAATTTCATTCTTAAAATAATTTTTCAAATGAAGTGTCTTCATTACCCACTAGAAGAATTATCACATCTTCTTTGTCTACCACCACCTTCTCCTCCCAAATCTCTTGTTATTTTAATGTACTTTTACCACATGAGGCTGAAGACCATTTAAAAAAGGATACTTTCTGCAGGGTTGCTTAAGGAAATCACTTTCTAACATGCCAAGATCCCAGACTATTCAAGGACTGGTAAATGTGATGGAAACTCAACTTGAACTGCAGTCAGAAAGAAACTGTAATCATATGTGGAACATAATGCAATGAACTTACAGCAATTTGTCCATTTTAATTGTATTTCTACATGAAAAATCTGATAGAAACTGGGCTGATGCTTTGCTCTGGAATTCAGGTGTTATGTGGATTGTCCAAACATTGAAATAATCCTGTAATTTTTTCCCCCTCTCTTTGGCATTGTTATTAAAAAACCCAAAAGCAATTAAAAAAACCCCAAAAAACCCCAAAAGACAATGCCCAATCTCAAGAATATTCAAGAGGACAGTCTCCAAATCCATTTCTCACATCACTCGAGTCTTTGAGCCATACCAGTCCCTATGGACAGGAATAATTAAGAGATATTTGGTTACTCCTGGAGGTACATCCCAATGTTAAGCAGATGCAGTCAAGCTCTGATTTTCCTAGTACAACTGAAAACCTGGAATTTTAATGCATTCCTAATTAGGTCCCTTGCTTCAAATGACTTTGCTCTCTGGTCTCTTTACCCATCCCAGAATATAATTCTCATAGGTAATTGTATCTCCCTAGACATATATGCCTAACAAGTATGAGATGCAGGAAAAGGTGTGTGTCTTCAAATGTGTAGAGCTGAATATTGACCAGTTTTATAGCTGAGAATCTGTTTCAGCATCAACGTTCTAAGTCTCTTTTGTTATTGGTTGTTACAGAAGGGTGTTAGCACAAAAGCTTTCAGTGGAGCTTCTTCAGCCCAGGCTGGAGAGGTGTGAAAATGAGAGTTTCAGGTTTGAACCCAGTGACCCTTGGCAGCTTCACATTTGCACATGGTAGAGGTCCTAAAGGGAATAATTTAGATCTTAATAAGCTGGAAAAAGTGTCTGTCTAAGGCTGGCAGTGGATTACCATTAATATATTGCATGTGATCACATTATATATTTTTAGGTTACCTATGTAGTTTAGGAGAGTAGCAAGGGATTTAGGATATGCCTGCAGTTAAAGAAAATCTGACTAAATAACATACAAATTAGTGTTTGAAGACTTGTTTTTAAAAAGTCATTAGGAGCTAGGGTTATTGACTAGTGACAAAGACAAATATTCAATCAGAAGAGCCAGTGCTGAAAGAAATGCCATCTTTTTATGTGTATTACAGGGAGGTAGATCAATGAGCTCTGGGGTGCTAGCAGGAAAGCAGATATTTCTGATATGCTGGTTAATTAACCATTAGTCAATGCCTAAAAATACTGCAGTTTGAGTTACATCAGTCTGTCAGATCAGGAAGATGAAATGTTAACTTTAATATATCTAATCTTGCCCCTGCCTGCTGAGCTGGGGTGGTGAAGGAGGGGTGGTACCAACAGTGGAGCAATTACCAGGCCCATCCTATGAGCTCAGACAGGTGCAAGTGCAAATCATTGTGGCAGGCATAAAGCAAGGTTCAAACTGGCTCTTCCTTCAGGAAGGAAGGTCAAATTTTGGATAAAAATAAAGGTTTGAAAGAATGGAAATATGACTACTCATTATGAAAAAGGACATCTGAACTCACAGTCCTCTGACATCTCAATGATTTTTTCAAAGCCAGAGAGAGCTCAGATGGTTTGATGATCTCTGTGGGATATTCTGCATAATCTGCTGTCAATTACAGAAAATAATTACGAAGTAGATTGGAAATCACGTAAGCTGGGTTGTTCTGAGCTCAGCAGATTGTTGAGCAGTAGGTCCAGAAATGCTAGAATCACAGGATAATGGGATTATAGGCTTTGATTAATTTCCATAAAACATCACTGCACAATGATGCAGTTTTGGACAGGGCTTTTCGGGGAAGATGACATGCAGAATATCACCAGGACATATGAATAAAAGCAGCATCTTCTCATGAGTGATTTTTATCATTAATGACTATTATTCAGAATTTACTGTAGGAGAGCTGATAAATCCATGAACTCCATGACTGTTCCAAATGGCCCTTTAAGAGATCATCTTAACATTTGCTTTGTCTTCTTCACTAGTCATGTATGAATCTGAATTCATTGAACAGCTTGTGTATAAAACTTCAACAAAGTTAATGCTGCAGATTTCCTCTTTGTCTCTCTGTTTCAGTCCTCATTTTCAAAACTTAATTTTATTGCTAACCTTGCTTTTTAGTCTTGTTCTTCTTTGGCCAAATTAGATTTTGAGCCTATTAGCTGCGACAGAGTCTTGGTGAATATCAATCACAGGGGAAGGGACTCTGTCGTGCACAGCATAGGAAACTGTTGAAGGGATGATAGCATCTTTCACTTCTAGGTATAGGCTGATTGGGGAAGTGAAAAAGAAATGTTGCCCATATGGGTACCATTGCATAATCACTTATCACGTTGTGAGGGTTTGCACCTTCCTCGGAGATATAGTAAAGACAGACTACCAGGCTTTGATGGCCCAGTAGTCTGATCTGCCATGACAACTCTTTATGTTCTGATATATGTGACCTGTCAGTGTCTATACTGGAAAGATAAAAAATTAACTTATTGGTGAGTGAAGTATGTGGAAAGAGAGTTCTAAGCAAACAGTTTTCAGTTGTCAGTGTGCAGTGAGCCACTGTTGTGGAAATGAGGCAATAAATGGCAGCAATCTAGGTAAAACAATTTACTGTAACAACTAGAATTCAATATTTAGCTTTACTTAATTATGTGAGAAAGCACTGCTCTATGAAATAAAGGTAAGGCAGCATTTTTGGGGACACAAAACTAAAACTGGGAGATTGTTTGGGCTTAGAGTCATTCGCAGACTGGTTGCAGTTATGCAAATGGTAAGAATTTCTCAGCACTTCATAAAAAATATTTAGAATTCAGAAAAATTGATTGGCAAGCCCTCAATAGCATACTTCCTGAGACAATCATAAGGATATGCATGGAGGTTGATCATGTAGATGATGTCTAGAGGGCATGGGCATGGTCTCTGTATAAGAGCTCTTAAGGGTCTTTGTAATTGGAATGTAATTGCATAAATGTATGCATAGATGACTTGTTTATTTGAAGAGCTGAGCTCTGTGGGATCCTGAGTGCTATAAAATCCTGTCAGCTCTTAGAACAGAGTTTTTCAAAGGCTCTAAAGGCTAAGCAAAAAAAAAAAAGACATTGCTGTTGTAGCTGATTTTACTTTTGAGATGATCCATTTTTGTTATAAACAGAACGAAATAAATCCAGCATCAAATGTGCATCAGGTACCACATTCCTTAAGGACTGGTAGTTTCTGCTAACTACATGATTTAGGTGGAATGAAGAAACAGCAGAAATAACTGCCTGAAAAACACTGTAAATACAAGGACTGATGGGTAGTAAATTTTATTTAGGGCACTGCTTTGGTACCCACTTTTTAGAGACCAGGAAGGTTTTAATTTGTCACAAGAGGTTTCCATCAGATGAATTTTGCTCGATGTGACAGTCTGTGGCTTCCTTTGGCATTGTGGTTGATTCAGTCAAACAGTTCATGCTACATCCTGTCATGTTGTCCAGCCATAGCTTCAGAGGCTTCACAAACACAGCACCTCTGGTTCTGAAAGGGCTGAGTATGGAAAAAACTGCTCAAGAGGAGCATTTGATTTTAACTTGTTCTAGCAGACACTTGGCTTGATTAAGAAAAAAAATTGCCTCCCTTCTATCATAGAGAATATTATCATGTTCCTTACAGGGAACTACATTTAAAATTATAGTAAAGGAGGCAGTTTTACAATATTTATTTTTAAATGAATATTTTATACATTATAAATGCTCTAGGTACATTAATAATATAAACAGGTGCTATCTGATTGTTTTTATCCTTTCTAGATTTTTTCCATCATTTAAATAATAATAAAAGATCTTTTAATATGTTGTTGGATCCTTTTTATTCTTCTTAATCTTTTGTATGTTTTTACAAAGATACAGTAAAGCTCCTGTTAAAGAAGTAAATGTGCATAGCATGTTATTCCCTGGATTAATTTTTGGGGCTGAAAACTGATGTACCTCTGATTTTAGAATAATGGAACTCAATGCTTAACTCTTCCACAGATATTATGTGTATGACCTTTGTCAAGTCAGTTTGGCCATGGTCTAGCAAAAAGTTAGACATTTATGCTGTTAGAAACTAACATTTATTTACTTTAAGGTGCATCAAGGTGCTAATTGCACTTTGCCTCTCTTTCTCTCTTCCTCTTACTTTTTTTAGCTTAGACAATAAAAGCCCAGAAGACCCTTCAGTGTGTCTCAACCATATCTAGCACAACAGAGTTCCTGGTCCCTGCTGATTCCAAGGAAATGCTCTTACACATCCTGCTCACTGCACTCCAGCTGACCCTAATGGAAGCATTTGCATGAATAATTTGAGCTCTTTGTATGTAATCACATAGGAAAATTGTATTGCCCTGGGAAAAAAGAATGAGCCCTCCTTTCCTTGCAGGATGCACGTTCTTCATTGTGGTAGGTTTGATCTCAGTGTAGCCTTCTACTCTCTGACCTCAGTGTCAGAAAGCTTCCTTTTTATTGTTGGGTTTTCTTTAACTTGTTCCCAGATGTCTGATACAACCAATGGCAATAAAAGAAACCAAACAGAGAAATTTAGAATTCTATTAGGAGCCACAGAAATGATTCCCTGAGCTGCCCATTGATTTAAATAAGTAAATTGCCAAAAGACATTTAATGGACTGTTTTAAAGGTAAAATCAGCTACAGCAGTGGTGTCTTTTTTGTTTGTTTTTCCTGCCTCATTATCTCAACAAATACATTGTAATAGGGCTTCCTTGTATTATGGATGTACATGCAGTTCAGACCTCTCTAAACTTTCAAATATCAGTTACTAATGAATTACTGTAAATGCTAGTTGGGTATGTAGCATAAAATATTATAGATGTGCTATGTGGTATTTTTAGAAACATAAAAACCAGAGGAAAAATCAAGAAGTACAAACCAGTTTGAAACTCAGGTAAATGACAGCTGTTCTGAATTGTGGGTGAAATTTTCACCGTTCTTGTTTAGAAATCTAAATTCTTTGAGTGGTTTCTATGGTTTTTAATTCCATATGGTAAATGTGTCACTAAGAATATGCCTGAATTTGATGCAGTCAAATTCTACAGCAAAGGTTTATCCCAGTCAGAAGTGCCTATTAGAAAAAATCATTATGCCCTTGCACACATGCATGTTTATTTATATATATTTATGCCTTTGGAGCAACAATGAGACAGCAAGACATGTGAAATTAGACTAGGTGAGAACAAGAAACAAATTCTTTACACCTTAGCAAATAATTTGCATTTGTGCACCAGCATTCCAGTTTCCTGCCTTTCTCTTGGACCTCTCTGTAACAGAGTCTATAATAAGACAGGTACTTAATTGCAGGAAGATTGCATCATTCTCTTAAAGTGTAGTAAGTGAATAGATACCTTGCCAGAGATAGCAGCAGCAAGCCCTCTGCATCTGTGTGTAAAGATGTACGTGCTAGAATATTGCTTACTCTGGTAATTTTGTTTAAAAATTAATCTCATTCTAGGATTTTGCTAATTAATCAGTTATATATATATCAGAAAGCACTGATGTAAGTTATATCTTCAGTGTTACAGTTTGGATCAAACCCTTACCTGCTGTTTATTGGGTAGCCCTACTTTGTTCCCCATCTGGCACAAACTAAGATCTGGAACACCACCCTGAGCTCCTAGAAGTGCTCTAATATCATACTGGTGTCATAAGGGCTTTCTCAATGAGTAGCCTTGTTGGCAATATAAAAAGAAGTATTCTTTGTCTAGTGAAATATTCCCCCCAAGCCATGATCAATCTAAGAAGTGCTGCTGGATCCACGGATGTTAATGGTTCCATTAGGCCCTGCATTTATGTCCTAGAGTGTCCCTGCAGATCATTGTCTGTCATGTTTTTTTAAACCAAGCAACATCTCTTTCAAATGCAGATTAAATTTTGCTCGACAGCTCCAATGTTTTTCCCTTTCTATATTTCTGAGACTAATTCTGACCATTGTGAATTTTCCAAAATGTACTTTTGATTTATAAAAGTCCTTCAGTTAATTAAACCCTCACAACTTTCATGTTTTTTCTTCATACAGTGGCAGCACCAATCTGCTGTTCCTGCAAATGGTGTTAGTGTAAAAATCATATACAGATTTGATGAGTGCCTTGAAGTATCACATTTAGTATTGAAAGGAGGTTATGCTGAACAGGGAATTATAATACTTGAGAAGGAATAATAGTGAAGATGATCAGTTGAGGCAGCAACTGATTTTATTTTGTATTTTTGCTAAGAACTATGGGATAAAACAATACCCCAAAGATGGAAAAAACTGGATTTCCCAAAGGCACCTGCAAAAATATGAGGAAGAGCTAAACTACCTCACTTATAGAATTGCATTTCAATTTAGTAATATAAAATGCAAAGTCCTGATTTAGGTAGATAAACAGAAAAGTGTTTGCTGTCAACTGGAAGATTTTCTGTTCAAAATTCAGTAGTAGAGAAGATTCAAATAAAACAGACCTGACTGTATGATGCAGCCCTGAAAAATACCAATCTTTGCCAAGAAAATAGAGATGAGGGGAAGGATCCATCCTGTAAGCTCTAGACATAATAATATATACTATTCTTACTATGTGCAGGTGCTTCTCTTTGAGAAGAACTGATTAATGCTGGAATGTAAGCCAAAAAAAAAAAAAAGGCAAACAGTCTAGGATGAAGTCTTTTTAATCATAAGAAATCAGGAGTAAAATAGCTTAGTTTATTTAACTTATCAAAGGAAAGGCTTAAAGGAAATGCAATTGCTGCATACAGATGTATTGGCTGAAAAACACCAGAGAGGGAAAACAATCATTTATCTAAAAGAAAAATCTGGCATGAAACCAAATTGGTACACAACTACATTTAGGCAGGAAATGATTGCTAAATGACAGATGTTTTAGTTCCTACATTGTCCTTCCAGGAAGAGTAATGCTAGTAAAAATACCTCTCTCCCCAGATAGTTTTGAGGATGTTCTTCTATCAGCTTATGAAGGGGATTGTGTGACACAGCTGGCTGATAGCAGGGACTAAATTTATCCAAATTTAGGAAGTCCATTCTAGCATATTGCTGTATGTATTGGTAGGTTTTTCTGGGTGCCAGAAGCAGGAAGCACAGTGTGTGAGGTGTATACAGGTAGTACACACTCAGAGAGCTGTCATGCTGTCAGCACTCTCTGTAATGAAACCACTCACCACTCAGAAGGCTCTGAAATGGCAATTGCAATTGTTACAACTCATTCCATTTTCCTCTTCTGGGAAGTGTACCTTATCTTTAGTTCCTAGCACTTGGAAGCTTTTAGCCTGATCCACAGGCTTAAGTGAACTGTCATTTCTTTTCCATTTTGCTGGCCCATCAGATGATTTAAGAGTCTGAGACAGTGTGTGAAGCACATTCACCAGAAAGACCATGGCAGCTTTTCCATGATGTGCTTTAGCCAGGCTTTCCCTTGGAAGGCAGGGTCCCTCTTAGAAAGCTCAGGATAAGTGCACAAGGAACTTTTTTCCTTTTTATGTAGCACAGTCTTCCCTGAAGAACCACTGCCTACTAATGTTCCCAAAGCCACACCCTCTAAAATACACAAAGAGGGATTTACCTAAAAATACCTAAAAATCCAAGGTGACTAAACACAAATATTCTTGATTTACTTTATTAAGCCTGTTTACTAAGTTCAGTTATTTTTGTGAATGCCTTTCGAAGGGCAGCTGGTGTGAGGCATCTTTAGCATGAGAGATAGGCTGCCAGAACTGTGTGTCTGGGCTAAGTTCTTAGTAAAGCAATGCTTTGACTATCCTTAGAAACTGTCAGGAGCACTTAAAAAATCCTGATAAATGTTTGTCTCATCAGTTGTGTGGAGGAATCATGGAAAACATATGAGTGCATAGGCAAGCAAATGATACTGTCTCAGTTCTTCCCCCTCTCTCCAAAATTAGCACAGAAGAGTTCTGATGTCCTAAAGTGGTGTAAAAATGTGGAGCATTTATTTTAGGGGTATGGAATATATTGTCTTTGTAAGTGCTTGTCATGAGAATCTACAATTTTTTCACCTGCTGGTTTTCCCTACCAAGCAATCCCTGTGATGAGAGCAAATTCAGTCTCTCTTTATTTAAATTAATGTCTCATCCTTTGGGATAACTTGCTCATTCAGTTAAGTTGCTAACAGCAACTTTTCTTGAGTGGAGTGGTAGAAGTTTTTCTTTTTAAATAACTAGTTTGATTTGACCAAGTGGTGTAATTTGGTTAAGGGGAGAAAGAACAGGGAACACATGCATGGACCAAAGAGTTTATATAAAATACTATCAGTGGCTGTAGTCAGGAAGCAGTGCTGAACAGACAAAAAAATTGACTTGCAAATAGGCCTTTGGGAGGTGATAACTCAAGTTACATGTATTATTCAGGTAGTAATAAAGCCTGGAATTTCCATTTGGAGATAAATATTTAATTGTCCAAGGTACTGCACAGGTAAAATATAGGGGGATGGGTCCACTCACCCAAACACCACTTTCCCAACAACCACTTTCCCAATTTAATGAGAAAACATGTGCAAGAAAGAAACATGGGACTGCACCGTAACAATGAGCAGTTTGAAATAATTGTTAAGCTTTTTGAAGACACAGTGGTAGCTTTTCAATCTTAGTTTCTATACTTTACCACTCCACATGTCCTGTTAGTGAGTCATGCCTTTATTTTACAGGAGCTAAACAAAATCTACCTCAAAGGACGAGCAGGTGGAAGCACGAAGGGAGCTCTCAGGCTCTCATTTGCAGAATTCCTGTTCCTTTCAGGTCACATTTGTTAGACAATTGAAGTTCACATATATTGTCTTTGATTTAGTTCAATGTTTAGCATCCATTTAAGTTGGTTATCTTTTTTTCAGAATTTTTGTAATGCCAGGGAGAAGCTTATATAGAGTCAGAGGTGCAGGGACCCTGCAGAGTCTGATTCACCTGCTCATATCTTGCTCTCTCAATGACTTGCATGGATATTCTGCTAAGAACAGCAGCTGAGATAATCTGGCAGGCAAATAATTTAATCACTGTCATTCGTTGTCTGGCTGCTGAATGTTAAAGGGACAGGTGAAAAATAAGAATGAAAGGAGGTAAAAGCTCTGGTTTTGGGTCCTAGTTTTTATTCCTGTCAACTGCTGTTACAAGTACCTTATTATTCAGACTAGCCAGTAGGTACTTGTAATTTAGTAGACTTGACAATGGATCCTAGCCAATCTACATAAACAACATAGGGCATCACTGACAGTACAGTCATCTGCTATTTTTATCAGTTAACTTAGGAAAAATTATGATGAGGTAGACCACTCTCTCAGCTTTACTTCAAGTTTTCACAGGAGAGGCATGTCAATGACCAATTTTTCACCCAGCAGCTATTTCTCTTGGTGGACTTTAACAATAGCTTTAGGTCTTAATTTGAGAATACAAACACTAGCAAAACACAGAAGCTATATCCTCCTTCTCACCAGTCTGTGGGGACGGCCCAGGTGAGCTCCTGAATGATTTTCATTTGAATAACCAAGACTTCAACCTCTGGGTGCTCTGCTGGCAGTGGTGGAGGCTGGGGAAGGGTGAGTGCAGCTCACAGTACAGTGTGAGGTTAATGCACACCTTCTGTTGAATGTTTAGGATGCAGGAATTATGGGACTAGAGAACAAAATCCTCTCTTGATTGTTTCACTTAAATGTTTCTCTGGGGCACTTACTACATTAGAAAATACAAACCATAATCCAAGAAATAAGTGTTATAAATAAATCCCTGGAGGAAAATTTTACTGCCATTGTCTGCAAATAGGGCCATTATCCATAAATGGAGGAAGCAACTGGAGAATGCATGGGTGAAATACTTTGTGGTTATTTAGTTTTAGTGCCTTGTATGCCTATATGTCCCCAATCTTTGCTATGATAATTGCAGGGAGCTATCATGAATGGATCATTGATTACCATATATGACTGAAAGCAGCCAGGGTAGGGAGCAATGCTAAACATTGATCATTTGAAAGTCAGTGTTTGATGGCACTGCATCATGGCAAGAAAGCAGTGTGGGGTTTTTTTTTTTCCCTTAAAACAAGACAAAAAGATGGTTGATACAAAGGCATGATATTAATTACTTATTGCATAGTACCTTTGTAAGTTCCCATTCCAAGAACTCTTGCTTCCATCTCTATGGTACAGAGCTGGCAGTTGGTAATCCATTCTTGCAGATGAGAAGTAATTTTGTACTTTCCAATTTATTCTTTTTGAGAAGAGATATAACCACATATCTCCAAGAAGTTTATTTTGCTGTGCTGGTGGCTCACACAATGCTGCTAATTGTTCTGTTTACTAAAGCATCTCTTGCCTCAGCATCTGTGAGCTGCTGCCACTGACTGGGTGCATGAAATAAACTGGAGTGATAACATCAGATTTTTGTTGCTTCTAATTTGGCTCATGTGTACTTACAAATGCTCTGTGACTGTATACCTACTCACAGCTGTAACACTTGCTTTCAGCAGTATCAGGGAAGCTGGTTTAAGTAGGATTGGCATAAAGCCTTCTGGATACAGTCTTTTGAACCTACTTCCAAGTTTTTTGCCTTTAACAAACAACAGAGAAAACAACTTCCAAGTGCTCTACATGTAGAACGACCATCTGTTGACTTCAGAAATGAGCTAAGTAATAGTGATGTCTTTTCTATATCTTAGAACCAAAGAATACTTACATTGCTTTTCTTTTTACTTCCTTATTATTATTATAATTTTTAAAAAAATTCAAGTAATTTCTAATACCTGTATTTTGGATTTGAGCACATGTCAAGGGACACTTCTAATGGTCATTTCAGCTGTGTCTAGAAAAGGGCACAGAGATTGGCAAAGGGGTGTAGGGAGGGAAAGAGCAAGATTACAGTGTCACTATTCTGGTCTAAAAATCTCTGGTCGCTGACTATTTCTTGTCTGCCTCTCCTGGTAAATGTCACTGTGCAGACACTGATCAGACAGTCGAATGCTTAGGAGTTTATTTTGAGTTAATGGGCTGGTGGAAGTTGAGACTGTGCAAAATGATAAAGAAAACTATTTTTCTTTGCAGAAGTATCAATTTTCACAATTTAGCTGCACCTCAGGAAAAGAGGAGGCAAAATGAACACAATTTATGGGAAGCCCCTATACACAGTCACCAGGAACAAGGAGGGAAAGGAAAACAAGAGCAACTCTTGTTTGGAGAAATGTGTTTTGATGTACCTTCTGCATCATAATGACTGTAGCTCAATACAGAATTGATTTACACCATGCATTTGAAAAGTAACCCCTCAAGACTAGGCATACATTTTTTGGCCAAATGTCCCAAAACACTGTTGATAAGGAACTTGGAAAAATGTTCTATATGCATCTCATGGTGTAGGCACACAATTTGTGGTAATTGGGAGTGGGGCTGGGGCTGAGCCTCATCCCCAATGGGTACAACTGTGAAAAGCAGGTGAGCAGCACTGACAGCAATGAGCCATGGGATGCCCGGGGGCACTGACCAACCACCAAAGGGAACAGAGGGCACACTGGTGCAATGCATCAATATGAGAGGTAAAAAAGGCTGGGATAAAGACCAAGAAGGGCTAACACTTGAAGCCTTCTGAAGTGGTGTTCCTCTGTATGGGTTGAAGCCTTCTGGAATTGTATGATGATACTTTGTGTATCGTGGCTATCTCAACTGTGACCTGTGCTGTGACACCATCATCCTGAAGGCAATGAAATATCAGTGAGGATAACATAGTGGGGAGTGCAGCCTGAAAGGAGAAAGAACTTTTCATTCAAAGCCTGTGAGATCACTATTTATATTCAGCCATTCCCAGAAAACAGACTGAAGGAGGAATCAAATAGAGTTTTATGACTTCATAACTTTTACAAGTCTCTTTAAAGCTCTTCATTATTATTCACTTTTCAAAGGCAGCCTGTGGCATTACAGAGTATTAAAGGAGCAGTCTGGAAAAAGAAAGCTTTGAGAACCAATTACTAGAAAGTGAGGCTACAAAACACTGTTACCTTATCAAGACTGGATAAAGATTGATTTGGAGAAGAGTGTCTTCACAACATTCACTGCTGATAAATCACCTGTCAGAAGTCCTTGGGGAATCTACCTGTGACTAAATTTAGTGTACACTTCCTAGTACAAATGATGTCCATGGCTCAGGTTGGTGAAAAGCAGCATCCTTATCATTCTACATCTTCAGCATAAGTCAGGGTAAGTAATATCTGCCTCCATACCCTGTAGTTCCAGGTTGCTCCTGAATGCTGTAGTCTCTGAATAATGTCTTGTAACTTACTCAGCACGTGAAGACCCTAGGAGGACTATATGATATCGTCCTATTTCTCCCCTTCTCAGGGCCAATGCTCTGCTTGATGAATTAATATGGGATATTATTTACCTTTCAGGTTTCAATAATTTAATTTTGTGTATGCTTACTGCAATGTTCTAAGGTTTCCATTAAATATGTATTTATATTCCCCCCTCCTTTCGTTGCCCCTTGTTATAGGAGTGTTTGTGTCTGGGAAGCAGACACAAGAGATTGGTCAGTATTGTGGGAGTTGTTATTGAGTGGACTTATTTAAAGGAGAGCTTGTCTTGTTGTCTTCTCTAAAGATGCCTGGACTCTGAAGTCATCTAATTTCCTTTGCAATATTCATAGATCCTTCTGACAGAGCATGGTCTATCCTTAGCTCTCACGTATGTCACCCTGACCTCTGAAATCTCTATTATAAGTCAACCAAGTGTAATACCTTTAAAGGAAAGTTTTTAATAGTAAGAGGAGCGAGGTAAGAATATGTGTGCCTGTGCTTGTATGTGATATGGGAGACAAGGATCAAAGGAATTAAGGGATGTCTGGTCTCCATTAGGAAAAGCAAGCTCTGCGTGACTCAGGAGGTACCTTCCAACCCTCCCCATATTCCTAGTTTGAACAGCAGCTCATATTGCAGTTCTTTTTTAAAAACAAACATTGGCATAAAATGATGTAATTTTTAGCACTAACACATTACCAGCAATCATAGTAGCAGCTCTGTCAAGAGCCTTTGCTGCAGAAAGAGTTGGTACACATATTTTGCTGTAGTGGCTGACAAACGGATTGACTGAACTAAAAAAACCTTGTTGGTAAGAAAGAATGTGATGTAGACTTTTATGTGGTCAATTTACTAACAGCCCCTGGTGTGTACCAGTGGGACAGGGAAGGCAAGAACAAGATGAGATGGCCCCAGTGAGTACTGGTAGCACAGCCAGCTGCTGGGCTGTGGGATGTAAGCTCCTGGAGAAGTTCTGCCCTGAGATTCAGAGCTAAGGCCCTTGGAATGCTTCTAGGTGAACGTGGCTCAGCTTGTGACCTGTGCAATGCTTTCATCTAGCTCATCACTGCTTCCCTGGAGCAGACAGGGAGCAGCCGAGGCAGGAGGAGCAGCCCACAGGGCTGAATCAGAGACAGGCACTCAAGTGTTGCTGCTGCTGCTAAGGATGGGGGGCTGCCAAGGGCAACCCCGAGCCTCTGGATGAGGCTGTGGAAGAACAGGATGGTGCTTCTGGGGATCGCTGCTAGGAGAGCTGGGAAGGGAGTCCCCTGGAGTGGGAGTGGGTTTTGTGGGGCTCAGGGACAGACACGTCTGCAGGTAGGTAAGTGGGAAGAAGTTCTTCATTCCCAGAGCCTGAAGCTGGCCACAGAAGACCTGAAGGCTGAAATGCTCCCTCCAGTAGCCTGCCAAATGTGCCTGAGGAGCCAATGTCTTTTTCCTCCTCTTTTTCCATCATATGGGCTTGTCAGACCAACAATTATCTCAAGTGAAAAGGAGCTCCAGGGGGTAAGTCTTGAATGAACTTTGACTTCGTAGAACCATTGGTTAAGAGACAGCAATGGATGCTGCCTCTCTCTGCATAAACTACGAAATCAGTGGGAATCAAGGATTTGACTCTGCAGGATTGATTTTCTGTGCTTATTACTTTACCACCATGTAGCCAGGTGAGGAGACTCAGCTGCCAGAATAGTTTCTGGGAGGAAGAATCTACATGACTTAGATACAAGTCTTGTTTGGTTTCTGAGTATTTTTTATTCTGCTTTGCTCTGCTTGTCCTTGCTAAATGCTGGACTGTAATTGTAACAGGGAGTGTCACACTGGAACTGGAATTTGAGAGATTCACGGCAGATTTACTCAAGTTCTAGTGGACATGGTGCACATCCAGAAGAAATTGATTGAGGTAGGCAATAAAAATTGTTGTTCATTAAAAGTATGAATCCAAGATACAAATGAAAACTTCTCTTCCTTTTGCAGGCTTGGTTGGAAACTAAAATTGCTGAAAAAGATTTATTTTTATCTACTTATCAACAGCAATTTTTTTAAATGCCAGTGTCCTGGCTATTTCACGTAATTATTTATTTCTAAACCTTTGAACAAAGGTTTTGATTGTAGGCAAGTTTCAGTAATAGCTCTGTACATTATGAACAGCAGCATAAGAATTAGTCACATGAAAAATACAAATCTCTCAGTTTTAGACATTACAGAGTTATTTACAAAGTCAATCCTAATCCTTCACTGTGTGTGCACACAGACACACTAAGTGTACATGGATTGTATGAACTTGTGTCTATCACCTGACACCAGAACCGGTCTGAACCCACAAACACTCAGTCACTTTGTAGCAACTTCAATCTTTTTCAGTGCGTTAAATGGGATTAGAAAAACTTGATCTTTAGTCTGAGAAAGGAAGAAATCAAAATTATCCTTGTTTCTCCTGCTTTTTCTTCCTCTCTTCTATCTGCCACTTTCCAAGGATTGATATTCAGATTGGAACCATAAGTGGTTTCATTCTGTCCTCAGATCTCCCTGCCCCAGAAATACTGTGGCAATTCAAAAAAGCCTGAGGTAAATTGCTTGCATTGAATAATGTTATGAATTAGTTATGCATGATCATAATAAAGAATAAGGGATGTAAAAATGCATGTGTAAACTAGTAAAAATTTTGTAGTTCTAAGCCAAGTCTTTTTGCTTTGTAATTATTTTTTATTTAAATTGAAATTGATATAGTTGTTTATTTCATTACCAGAATCTGGTGTGTGATTCATAGCACTATCAAAGGAAATAAGTGCTAACTTCGTGATTACTCCCTACCTTATTAAATAATTTAGAAGCCACTTTATTAACTTTATAAATTAAACAGTAACATTGCCTTCTGCAATAGCAAAATCTATTTCAATTGCTTTGGGAATATTTCCCAAGTGTTTATCTTTGCTAGTCATTCCACAACAAAAAATGATCTTTTACTTGTGTCCAGCTGCCACACAGAGAAACACTGAAAGCTGCTTCTAACTTTTCCCAATATTGTTTATTTACCAGTGACTGAGACAAAACCAGTGCTTTTGTGTCTATGTAAAAAGTCCTATTTTAGATGATGTAGGCTATATATATATATCCATTTTACATAACAAAGATACATATTACCCTGTCACATTTTCTAGGATTCAGACAGTCATTTATCTCTCTCTCTCATATTTCCAAAGGGAAAGTTTTCTCTGATGATTTAAATAGAAATAGTGTGCTTTCTATTAAGATCATATTCACCAAGGCACTAAGAATAAGCATTTGAACAGTTCCTCTACGTTTTATTTGCACAACACACTTAATTGTTTTACAGGGTAGTTTCACAGTATTCATTTTCCTACATGTAACACATATTTAGGGATTCTTGTTTGTCTCTTCAGCTGAGGCAATACATGGCAATAATTTTCATTCCACCAAATCAAAACAAAATCTACTGGAATACAGGCAGTGCTACCAAAGTTTTCCAAGATCACTAGTTCTAAGCAGACCTCCTGAAGCAGCTAAACTCCTTCAGGCCTGGCAACCCTGAGAATCCAAGCAGGAATTTTTTCCTGAGATCTCTGCATTGGGAAGTTTAAGAGCCCAGTTCTGAGTAGCAGTAACATAATGCTACTGGGGGAAGAGAATTTATATCATGTATGAAAACTATTTTGATTATTTCCTTCCATTAGATCAATTGCATCATCTAAGCCAGACATTCATTTCTTTCTTTGGATTCTTCATTAAATGCTCATTGATTTTTTCCCCCCCAGTGTCTTAAGCTTGGAATGCTTACATTTACTCAATCTGTTTCATTTGGTACCGGAGGGCTAAATGCTGATCAGTGACCTCGTGACAGTGGTCACCTTATGATCTCTTGGTTTCAAAATCTGTAACTTTCTCTTTGGACAATCATGTTTTTCTTCTCTCCCCCTCTCCATGGGAGCTGCGTGCTTACCCAGTGCTGTCAGCGGGGGTTGGTTTTTTTCCCTGCTGATGTAGAATGGGGATGTTAGCCCAACGCAAGAACAGGTTGCTGCACTGGCCCTAAAGGTCCAACAGTGGCTGCTGATAACAAATTGGGGTCTTTGTCTTGAAGCTGGCTGTTCCCATTCTTCTGTGCAGGTACAGTGCTGAAGAGTGGAATTCTGTCTGCTTAGTACAAGGTGCGTTGGGTGTTGTGGTACCCAGTTCCAAAGAGCAGCAAGTGATTTAGCCTGCCAGCTTTCCTCAGCTGTCAAGAGTCAGACTTCCTATACAATCTGTGGTGAGAAATAGTCCTGACACGAAAACAGAGCCAGCCAGACGTGGTGCTTAAATTAGGCACTCCAGCAATCTTGTATCTCAGCTCGCTGGTTGTGAAGGGGAGACAAATATACTTGCTGCAGATTTTATTTATGTTTGGGAGACTGTATCCCTCAATGCATAGAAATTGCAAAGGCACAGTCTACTTCTGTAGATTGTGCCTTTCTACTTTGCCTTTCTACTGTACTCAGGAGAAAGGTCTGCAGTACAGATTTGTGAAGTCTTCTAAAACCTGTTTTAAAAACATTTTCTGGGTATATAATGCAGAGATAAGAACTAAGAAACACTCTGTGACTTGTCATCTATTGTTTCTAGTTCTGGCATCTGTTCTGAAGCCCTCATGCAGGCTGACTTCTGAGAAGTGGGAGTTCAAGTTCACTAAAGGTAGAATGGTCCAACAATATATATTTAATTCATTTCTGGAGGGAAACAATGCCACCTTTCCCACTGCTCTGCTTGGTACAGCTGCTGTTGCTGACTTCTAGTGGTATTTTGAGGAGACTTAGAAGAAAGCAAAGAAAAAGATTTAATTGTACATTAAAATTTAAAATAATATGAAGGTATTAAAGTAAAAATCATTAAATAATACATTCAAGATTATATTGAATTATGCTGTCTAATCATGGAAACAAATAACAAGTGTGGGTTTGGGAATATCATGAGACCTGTCAAAAATACAGCCACTGAGCAGGAAACAAAAAATCATTCATTCATCAAATCCACTGTGAATGAGCTGCTAAATCACAACTAAACTGAAATTATTGCAGAGTGTTTTGTCTAATGATTTAGACAGATGTATCTAGAAATGGAAGCTCTATTTCCTTTATTCTCTAGTAGCATAAGTCTGTTAAAAATCCTAATCTTCTTGAAATCAGTGAGAATTTTAGTCTTGATTGTAGCAAATTTATGGATTTACCTCTGATTCTTGCTGCTGTAAAAGGAATATCAGTACTAGTGAGCCCAGATGCTAAAACTTCTCAGGCAGCAATGAAAGAGAATTACTGGGGAATGGCAGGCCCAGTTTTAAACAGACTGTGGTTAAATTTTCAGTGGGGAACAGAGCTATGAAAAGCTGAATTTCTGTCTGTTCTGTGTTTGCATCACCAAACCATCAAAGACTGTTTCATATAAAATAAGGAACTGAGATTTGATCTTTTGCTGGGGGAAAAACACCAAGCATGAAACCACAAGAAACTTCCTGCTTAGTTTATTAAAGTGAACCCCCCCAAGTAAAAACTTATTTCAGTTGGAACACGCCTACAAGAAATTTGTTGCTAGAAGTGAAGTACCATGGGAATCACATTCATAATCAAGAAACTAAAATTTCCAGTTTCTAAAGCAGAACAAGAAGCAGTAACAAGGTTTTGTGAACATGGTAGTATAAAAAAAATCCTTTTTTGTGTGAGGGTTGTCCAGAATGCTTTCTCAGAGAGGAAAGAAATGTAATTGCCATAATTCCCATGAAGTGCATATGACTCAAATGATTGTGTTGGTGTTGTTACTGAGTATTTCTGCTGGGAGAGAGTTTAATAATTTATATAGATCTAGTTTAGTAGCAGCTTTTATGGTTCTTAGAATGGTGTAACCTTAGTTAAAGGTTCAAGAAGACATTGTATAGGTGTGGAGTGAAGCACAAACATTTTAGTAGGATGTGTATAATAACTTTGAGCATCCATTTTGTTTCCCATTAATACTTGGCATTGAGAGGAAGGTGGAATTCCAGGTAGTCTGAGATCTGCATTTATTGCCCAGGACATTCAACGTCCATATTTTTTAATGGATATCTGATTCTGCGAGTGTTTTACTGTTTCTAGGCAAGCTTTGAGGTTTCCCGGTTCTCTGAAGAACAAACAGTCGTGGCTGGAGGGGCTGAGTGAGGCTGACACGTTTACGGCAGGGATGGGTTTTCCTGTTGTGTTGGATCCATCTGACAGTGACATCTGGTGACCAGCAATTTAAATGCAGGTGCTTCAGGGTTCTGCTCTGCTTTACCTCCACTGTGACAAAAAGCCAGCAATCCGAAGCCAAGGACTCTTAGTGCCTCCCTCCTCTTGTGTCACTGGCTGGATGCCCTACAGAACAGATATGGCAAATTGGACCAGAGCAGCTTAAGGCTTTCATAGCCTTGAGTGAAGTCTCTGCATTCTGCTTTCATCCCTTGTAGCACCTGTCTGGTGTAAATACATTAAAGGAGCAGAGGAAAATCCCTGAGCATTTGTTATAATCTTCCTTCTTACTTTTTGTTTGTACTGAGATGCTTAGAAGTAGGGACTTACTCACCCTTTGTTCTTGCAAACATGATAGAGAAGACTATTCCCAATTTTTACACTGTAAAACAAATCTCATGAAAAGGTTGAAGACAATAAGAGCAAGTAAATAGGGGGAATAGTGTCCCAACATTGTTGGGATACAGATGTTTGCTCCAGACAGGCTTTTCACAGGATAGGGAGAATGTGGATAAAGGCACACATAGGTTACAAGCAACCTTCTCATTCAGTAAGCAGTTGACATCCCTTTCCAGACTGTCCAGGGCCTGCAGTAGCTGCCCAGACTCCTCTCCTGCTCATCAGCTCATCTTGCCTGTTCCTTGGGTAAAGCTGGGAGAGGAATCTTGGCTCTTTCTAAGCCTGATCAATAAAGTAAACTGTTTCTGCACTGCAGAAGGGGAGCAGCTTATCCTTTGAGACCTGTTTTATGTCTTCTCCTCTTACAAGATGAAAAAGAGTCAGAGATACAGGCCTTGACTCCAGCCTCAGATCTGAATGTTCTTGAGTTTGAGATTTGGGCTGAAACTGAAGCATTCCTAAAGTTCAGTTTCATCCCATGAACATCAGTTTGTTCTTCAAATCAAGATTTTAGTCTGTGTTTGCCCATGTCACTGATACTTGAGTCTGCAGCTATTGTTTATCCCTTTTCCCCTTAAAAAGGGGCTGATCTGGGGGTGTGATCTTTCCACAAATTTTGATTTTTTTTTCCTGGAAGTAAATCAGCAGTGAATCATTACCTGTGAGCAGCCCTGGAGATCCCTGCAGATAACTGCTTTGGCACCACACTGCTGTCTTGCCATTAACCATTCAGCTTTTGCCTCTTTGTTTCTTGTCAGCTTTATGTAATAATGCCCAGAGTCCAGCAAAAAAATGCTTGCATTGTTGATTTTCCATCTCTGTGACTCCGCACCATAGGCCTGTGCATTTCTCTTTGCATGAAAATTTGTTCTCTTTAATTGGCATTACCTTTTTATTCTGTGTTATCTAAAACTTCAGTACCATGCACTTTGGACCACCTTCTCCTTGGACCAAGGTTTTTATTAAAATACCAAGCAGAGCTGAGATTGACACAGACTTGAAAACTATGTACTTCTTCCCAGTAGTATAAACAATTGCAATTGCTGCTTCTTACCTACCTAACAGTTATTCTTTTAATCTCAATTTTCCCACTTAAATAATTAATATCCCTTGAGGCAGTGAAAGCAATTTTTGATTAAGTGTATTGAGATTAGTTCCAATGCATCGAGTGTGTCTAAAAATCCAGTTATCTTATTGAAGACTCTACAGATTACCACAATCCAGTGTGATAAAACCATGTGGAATTTTCTCACAGTTTTCCTTTAGTTTTCCATCCTAGATTCACTCATTCTATAATAATGGTAATGAAGTCTTGCAAAATGTCAATAATATCCTCTCACTTGCTGCCTTTAAAAATACACATAGCATGTTTTCTTTTGCTCTGGGTACAGAACACTAGACAGTCAAAAATATATTTCTTGAAAAGAGGCATTTTGTGTGTTTGAAGGTTGAGTGAGTGATTCTGTATTAGTTTTTCATTTGAGCAGGTAAGATCCCAATTTTATAGACTAAAATCTTACCATTTGCTTTATTTTATATTTATATATATGACACATGCATTCTATTCAATTACATATTAGCCACTTAGAGATATCCGCAGAAGTTCAATCCACAGGCATGTGGATTATGTCAAACGCTTTCTTCTTTAGGTAGCTGTTTGTGCATCATAAAAGCAACAAACAAGAAGGATGTATTCAAACTTTTCAGGCTCCATCAAAACTTCATTACTTACAATGGACACTCACTGAAACTTTTAGGCATAATACAAATGAAGATAGTGTAGAGTGGGTTCTGACAAATGCAGAAATTTCAAAATAATTAAGAATGCATACTACTGATTAAAGAGTATTTGAAATGCTATATCAGATTTTGAATCATCTGCCCATTGGTCATATCATACAGGAAAATTAAAAATTAGCTGAAGGATATGAATTAAAGAAGATTAAAAGAAAAATGCTTCTTAGTATGAAAGAATAGAATGTGTTCATTGTTGAAGTGAACTTCTAACACTTTAATATGTATATAAGCTTATGATGCATGTTTCACTCATAATTGCAATATGTGGAATCTGAAACAAACAGAATGTGCCCCAGAATTGGCAATTTCTTACAGGGCTGAGATTCTTCTCTCAGCCACTGCTTTTTGAACTGGCCAGTTAAACTTAGAGCCTTGACTTTCCAAGTGGTTTCTTTAGCTCAAGATTTCGAGAAAGAAAAGTTCTGTCTTTATTTGTAGTCCTTTAGGCAGATATGTCCTTTGTGGTGGGAAGAGTTTCTGGATGGATTCTTAAATGTTACTGTATTTGGTAGCTTTCTGTTTTATAATACCAAGAAATAACTGTTTTTTAATGTTCAGGAGCAGAAGGTCCCAGATACACACAAGTACCCATTTGATTTTGGGAGGTCAAACAGACAAGCTGACCTCCCAAAGTTTTTGAACTCTCCTTTTCTGTTCTGGTTTCTCAAGAAAGATGGTAGTATTTGGAGCATGTAGCAAATGTGTCCTAAGTTTAAAGCCTCCCTGTAATGCATGAATGAAAGTATTGCCTTCTATTAAAGGAACTTCCTTTAAAGCAGCAGATAGATTTTCCTTCCCATAAAACTATTTTAGGAACCAGTTGTGAGTGGGAGAGAAGAGGAAATGAAGTCTCTTGGGAATCCCTCCTCCATACAGCATTGCTGTAAACTTTTCTTTCCGAGAAGAGAAAGATTCCCATTTGTTTTTCATTCATATATGTTTAAATGATTGCAAGAGTAAATTACCCCTGGTAATAAAATCTAATACCTACTATACCCATATTTCAGCACTAAATTAAAATCTTGAGTGCATCAGATAACAAGAGGAGAAACTGTGAAATACTTTCAAAACTATTTTTCTACCCAGTTTTTTGTCGCTTTTGGAACATATTTTTCATCCTAAACATTGAAACCAGTATGCTCAAATGGATGATGGCCAGGTTAAGCATTACAGCTTCAGTACTGGTGTGACTGTGGCCCCAGACTCATGTAAGAACCACTCAAGAAGGCTGCCTTGGCTTCACCTGACTGGTCTGTGGTGTAGCTCTGCAGAGTTGGAGTGTTTGCAGTGCTGTCCTGGGTTTGCCTGGGACAGAGGTCACTTTCTTGTGGAAAGACTCAGAATCTGAAGCTTGTTTGACTGAGGCTACTGGTGACAGTGCCCCAGACATGGCTGGCTTAAAGAAGGGCTGTTTGTTTGTTCCCCAGAAGTATCAGAACACAGCAGAGTGTGTGGGTGATAGCTGATGGAGGAGAAATGTCTCTGCTAAGCCATGTCAGGCTGCAGCTGCACGTGTGGGATGAAGGATGAGCTGCCAGGCCAGTGGTGCACCTTTCTCTGCCAAGTGGCTTCTTTGCCTGCAATGCTTGCAAGTGTTGGATGAGCCAAAACGTTTTATTGCTGCTAAAATTTGAGAGGAAAAGAAAAAACAGACTGTAGTATGCAGAAATGCATGTCAGAGGGTTATCACTCCTTACACTGCCTGTCTGCCTCATCCATTTCTCTTCCAACATTCGTATGTTCTGGGTACCTAATCACCTTTTCCACCACAGAAGTGACATTTTCCATCAAAGCAATCCAAGCGCTGAGAAACTGAGGGAATTGTACCAGGTCATACAAGAACTTGTGATTAAACACATAGTTAAACCTAAATTTCTTGTGTTAGGTTGGAGGTCTAACCAGTGCCCCACGCTACCTTGATGGAGGGAAACATCCTGTCGGTATCACCCTCCATAACTTCTGGGGAAGACACCCCAGAAGACTGGCACCTCTGCAGCTGGTCCTGATTTAAGTGTGAGAACTCATTTCTCCAAGTCCAGCATCCCTTGCAGAGTGTGAGTTACCAGCAGTGTACTGAAGGGTTTGCAGTGAAGGAGCTTTCTGGGCTCCTGCAGCTCTTACCTGCAGCAATATATGGAGACAACGGGATGCCTAAAGTTTTTCCCATTTGTCTTTTTCTGTGGTAATAAAGGGCTGAGAAGTGCTGTGAATCAAAAGGTTAGCTGCAATCATAGAGCTAGCATGGTGAGCTGTTCTGCACCCTGCTGTGCTGGCATTGCTTTGTGCTGGTAGAGTGAGCTGTGACGTGCAGGGACAGGTAAAGTGTGTTGTTGCCTCCAAATGAATGAATGCTAGAAAGTGTGCATGTGCAGGATTTGGACATGTTTCCTGGATTCTCCAGGAAGGCAACAAATGAGCAGTGAAGGAAATCTTTCCTACAGCATTTATGGCAGCTTGGAGAATTCATCTTCTCTAATGTTCTTATAATTGCTGTGACCTAGAGCTGGTTGAACATTCACCCCACTGTAATGTTTTGCTACTGAAAAAATGGTGATTTCACTAGTCAAGGCGTATCTCTTGTATGCTTGTAAACTTGTCTGTGAAATTCCTTTGAGGTTACTCATTTTGCTATGATTGATGCAAAATTAAAGTTATTTGCCTATTTGAATATTGATACTCTCTATTAAATATTTGGGATGCTACAAATGCTTGTCTCAAAACAAAAATAGAACATTTACCCAAGAATTTGGAAATGTTTGCTTAATTTTTATGATGAAATTATATCCTAAAATGTAAAATTTTCTCCACAGATGTTAAGTTCTGCACTTAGAACTTCCCTGTAAGTCTAGATGATCTTGCTATGTCAACTCTCTAATAAGAACATAAGCATGGAGAGTATTTGGCTTTTCCCACCCAAATGCAAGCTCTGTCTGTAATGCTGCTGTGTTGACATATATCTCAGAACTTTGTGAAACATTAATTTGAAAGGTTTTGGATGTCAAGCTCATTTTGAGGCAAGAAGCTCTGTTTTACTTCCTCTCACCAGTAGACCTATTGCCTATCTGCTTTCAGAGCAGGAGAATGTGCACTACTCAAAATTCTGTGGTGTTCAGGCTGTTCTGACATTTCCTTCCTCCAAACATGAAAAGCTTTGACACCCAGCTCTGATCAAGCTTCTCTCTACTGACATACTTCATTAGTCTGTGTTTCCTACTTAAAATTTATCTGTAGACTACCATTCCAGGGTATGTTGCATGATCTCAGAAAAGGAGGAATGTGATGTAGCAGGAACTCAGTCATACATTTGTCAGCCTACCTATGTGTTTGGTGATAATGTGTATTCATCTGTCTGCAGTTTTAGTCAGGAAGTGGTCTCAGATCAGAGTCTGTCATCTCTTTAAACATCTTTCAGTTGGTTCTGCATTTTGGAGCCACTTTGTTCCCTTCCAGTTCAAAGAAAAGCTGGTTGCCTTTAACCATTTGTAGTTTGTACTAAAACAGAGGAGCATACAACGAACATGCAATGATTATTTTCTGTGCCTGTTAAAGTGTACAGTTTTTGGATGAAGGCAGGTGTTGTGCAGACATCTCACCATTACAACAGGCATTCTCATTCCGCTGCTCAGTACCTCTGTGCTTTCTTAGGAGTTTTCCCACTGTATTGCCTGGAAAGCTGGAGCTCCTCTGGGTGCTAGAGCTGCTGCATGTGCTGCCTGTTGCATTTTTCATGATCTTCTTGCAGTCACCTTGTGCCTCCCACCGAGTGATTGTCTTCCTCTGTCATGTTCTGCCAGTTGGTGGGTGCCTTTCCCAGCAAGGTGTCAATCTGACTCCCCCATGTCTCACTCACTGTTATGATCCAATATAAATGTTGTGAAGACCTATCAATGTCAGAGGAGCTTTCTGTTCACAAAGTGCTTTGGTGCTTTTGAAATGTGCTTCCTTGTTCTCAGGGGACTTTATTCAAGGTTAAGGAGTTTTAGGAGAAGCTTGGAGCCATTTGCCATCTAGTTTGAAAGAAGCATTTATAAGAACAGTGGCTTCTATTCTCTCCTGGACTGGCCTAGGCTTAATAAAATCTGTACTTCCTAAATTTTAATGTTCAATTCTTAGCAGGATCAACCTCAGTAATTCATCATTTTAAATAATGTGAGACACCATTTAAGCTCTGAAGGATGGTTTTAGAGTTTTTTGTAGTTATTCTAAACCATATCTCATCATATCTTGTTTTCTTCTAGCTAAATGAATTGTTCTAGTTATTCCTTTCTGACAAGATCTCATCAATTACTTATTATTTAAAAAATCTAGTGTTTGAAGCAATCACCTTTTAATTTTTTTTTTTGGTACTGCCTGCACAGTGAATGCCACTTCCTCTGGCAGGGGAAGCAGCACATAATTCCAGGCTTTGCAGTTGACTTTTCTGAATATCTCACAGGAGACTCCCAGAATGCTAACACACGGGAGCTCACGCCCTGTTGAACGTGTCTCTTTGCTCTCAGCAGCTGTCTTGTACTTCTGTTGCAGCGCTTCTGTATCCATTTTTTTCATGTAAAAAAGTTTGCACAACAGTGAGAAGGGTACAAAATTTATGTAGCAGCAGTGGTAACTTCAGTCCTAAATGAGCAATTACACTTCCTAGTGAAACATGACCAGCTGGCCCAGCCATCTGGGTCTGGTGATGCTTCCTAAGCTTGTTTTGACTGATTTTGAAGGTGTCTCTGTGGAAGTGCCAAAAATGAACAGAGACTTTGCTACAAGGGGACTTTCATCACCTGTTTGATTCTTCATTACAAAGACACAGGAACTAAAACAAAGATGGCTGTTTTCACCTCTAATTGGGGACCTCAGCTGAGTCAATCATTGAGGTCAGTCATCGGGTAGTGATATGAGGCCATCCCAGGTTGATTTGCCACTTGCTCCATAGAAAAAGCAGGAGTAAGTAATAGGTTTAGATAAGAGACTTATCTAACACAGCAGTGCTATTTATGTCTTCTGCAGAGGGCCCATCTTTGTTCTGGCACTGCTGTTTTGCCACAATTTATCCCAGCACTTCCTCTGTGTGTGCATTAGCAGCAATAGAAGATGGGACATGTCAAACCTCTCTTGACAGAAAATGCCTTTAAAAATCTTTCCAGGGAGCATTCACTTTACTCTAAATCCCTTTCCTCCCAGTGAGAAGCCTGGAAAACAACTTCATATTTTAACACATTCATCTCTTCTGTAAAATTAATTTTTAAAAGTGGAAACTTCTTGTTTGTGTCTTTGCTCTGGTGCACCTGCACAGCATTGGATTTTTCTTCAAAGTAACATGCTTGAGGGTTTTTTCCCCTGTTTTTAATGTCGCAAAATGCTTCATTTCAGCTCTGATCTGTGCCTTGCCTCAGTGAAATTGCCATTAAGATCCTTCTGCTGCTTTTTATCCTAGTGGGCCTCAGACTCTCACAGTTGTGAGAGCTGCAGCTTTGCAGGAATCTGGCCCAGAGAGGAGGGAGGAGGCTCAAAGTTCTGATCCTGCAGAGCGGTGTGTTGGCAGCTCTGTAGCAGCTTTCAATGTTGTTGGACTCATCTGAAAAAATACAGTTAGGGATAATCTTGAGAAAAGAAAAAAAACCCCAAAATAGTTTGGAACATTTTTATTTTAACAAATCAAAAATCTTGTTAGAAACCAGAAAATCAGTCCAGTAGAAAATTCTCAATGTATTCCTGGCCTTACTCATAAATTAGCCACTTTTCTTTGATTCCAGTTATTTTAACCATTTCAATACCAAACCAAGAGCAGCAGACTACTAGATTTATTTCTTGGTTTTTTTGGTGTGTAGAAAAATCCTTTACTTTTTCAGCTTTGTTTACACATCTACAGATATTAAAAAAAAGAAGTCACAACTACTTTCCCTTGCCCTCCCCCTGTTGGAGCTGTTTGCTTACATGGGGCTGGGTCTGCTGCCATCCCGGGGCACTCACCACCACATTCCTTCCTGCATCACTCCTTGGAAAAGTGCTGCCATTTCTCACAGAAAAAAAAAAAAAAAAGAGACAGTGAAATCGAAAGCTGAAAAAGCAAAGTCTGGTTAGTTTTAAAGGATAGCACAGACAATAAATGAAAATTGTGACCGGTTGTGAACAGGAGGAGGAGTGACACAAATTTATACTCTTCTAGCTCCCTTCCAAATGAGAAATGGGCATAAATCCCTGTGTGTGCTGATTTGCACACATGAGGAGAGGGAATGGCTGGGTGAAAATAACCTGTCGCTTGCTGGAGGGAGATTCACTGCCGGGCTGTGTCGGAACCCGAGCGGCTCCTGTGCCGCTGTCCCAGCCGGGTGAAGCCCCGCGGCGCCAGGGCTGTGCCCTGTTCCGAGCCTGCTCCCGGCACACCGGCGGTCGGGAATGGCAGGAGAGGCCCGGGGCAGGCCGGTGTTCCGCAGGCAGGGCCGGAATTCCGAGCGCGGCTCCCGGCAGGTGTCAGCAGAGCCCCGCGAATGCCGCGGGCTCCGAGCGGCGCTAGGGACCCCGGGCAGTGCGGTCAGAGGGAGCGCAGGGTCGGGACCGCACTGAATAACTGCAGCGACACAAGTCATCCCAAATGTTTCCATAGCCTAGAGACGAGGTGTTAACTGGCTGGAGTGACCCTTGCTTCAGAGCTGGTGTATGCCCACTGTAAATGAGCTCTCTAAAGTTCCCTGGCATTTTTCCTCGCAGTGTGAGAAATGCTGCGCAGTCTTTAAAGGGCCGTTCTCGTGTTTCTCTGCCTACTTATTCCTAATGAAGCACGTGAATTCATAATCTGTATTGAGATGAATTCATAGTGTGTAGTGAGATAACTTGTGCCAAATCCTACGTTTGCAGGAAAAAGTAGAATGGCAAGTACTTGGCCTTTGCTGATAAGTTGGTTGTAAAGGGAAGGTCAAAATTCATGTGCTTTACAATGAATTTCTAGCAGCTGTCATCTGCTTCCCAAACCTTATGTCACTCTAGTTACACGTGATTTTTTATACTTAACTTCTAAACTAAAAAATTTATGAGAGCTCAAAATCTCCCTTTGTTAACCAAGGGTGGTGATGTGCTCTCTTACAGCCATTTAATCCATGGATATCAGTCCATGCTTTTCAAAAGCTGTGTAAATAGTTATGTATTAGCATAAATGTGCCTATTGACTTTCTGTGACCTAATGAGTGCATTTTTGGAGGCTGCACTGAAACTAAGAAATGCTTTGTTTTAAGAGACGTTCTGACATATGCCTTGCTTGTATGTTTCTAGATGGTTTTAGAATATTCTATTGTTTTTTTAACAAGGAAAGCAGAAATGCTGCCCTGTACATACAATCAAAACCATTGAAACTATTTTCAGAAGTTGCTTGGCTGTCTGGAAAACTGTCTTATTGAAAGGCAAAGATGATGAATAACCACTGTCCTGTATATCCACTTCTGTGTCACAGCATTTTCCATTTGCAGATCTCAAAATGCTTTCTTTCCTGTGACTTGAGCACTGCCATGATCTGTCTCTTTCCTGGACAGTTCTGTCAGATGAGTGACTTCTTGTTAATGACAGGCAGAACTGGTAGGAAATCCTCCTCTAGAATTTAGGAAAATAAATTTATCTCCTTCGGAATGCAAGTTCATCTTACCATTGTCCTTCATGGAAAATTTATTCTTTGAATGTGTTCATGTATAATAAATTCATTTCTTTTCAGTGTTTCCTTTTCCCTGACTAGAGCAATGGGGAAGCCCTTGGGTATTACAGTGAATTGTCCTTCTTTTCCTCTTCCCCAGCCATCTCCAGCCATGGGTCATGCACTGGAGTGTGGTACACAGCTGTGCGTGTCTAAATGGGGACTGGTTCAGAGAGCTCCTCTGGGATTAACAAGGTGAAAACAGGCCCCTGGGACAATGTAGATGGGCTGCCCTTGCCCAGGTGCTCCTGCTCTCCCTACAGGGCTTGCTTTCCGTAGGGAGTATGTAAGAAATCACTTTGATTTTGAGATTTTGTCTTAAATTATGGCAAAATTTGATGATGATCATCTTTATGTGAGCAACAGGAACAGGACAATAGTCTGCCATTCCCCTGTTCAGCTTTCACATCACATCTACTTCAGTAGCATGCTCAAGCACAATCTCATTTGCCTTTTGTACATATTTTTCAATATTTTTTGCTAAAGAGATTTGCTCATCAATATTTGAACTCCAACAGAGAGTTAGTATTTCAGCTGATCTCTATCGATTCTCTCCGAAAGATATTTTACCAGTGAAAATAGATTGAATTTTACTGGAGTGGCGGAAGATTTAGAAACAAGATACAATGAGGTCTCAGCCTTTTTTTAAATTTAAATTTCATTTGCTAAAATCCCAATACATTGAGCAATAAGTGAGAGAAAGCAAGATGGATAAGAAAAGACAAAGTAATATGGTAGAATTAGTTTCAATTTCCTTTGCAGGGCATGTATGGGTCATTTTGACATCTTGCTGTGTACATTTAAAGAATGGAGTACTCAAATAAGCTGAGCTTGTCCCTCTTCACATTGATCTGCTCAGGTTCAACATAACCTATCACCTGGCCAAAAGCTCATTATTTTGTTAAGTGAGTCAGCTGCATAAGCAGTTCTCCTGCTGAACGTGCTGATCCTATGAAGTTATAAATTATTTAGGACCTTTTCTGTTTTGTTTCAGCCAGAGAAATAAGGCACCTCATCACTTCTGCAGGATCATGTGTTTCTTGGGGTTCACACAAATTAGTTTATAAATGACAGTGTAAGGGCAAGGATGGCTTTGCTGAATCAGCAGCACTACCTGTTTATGCCCAGAGAGGAACAACAAACACTGTTCCAAGAGCACAGAAAGAAGGGACAACTTAGCAGTGGTACTGTGAGGTGGGAACAATGAGGGGACAAAAAAACCACCCCCAGCTTGTGAAACTGTCCCAGCTTGTGACTGGCTCTGGCCACATCTGTCATTTGCTGTGTTTGACCTTGAGCAGCCCTCAGGGGGAGGGTGGCCAGAATGTGCAGGGACCTCTATGTCTGGGCACAGCTGGCACTGGGGTAGGCATCTGGCAGGAGTAGAGGGGCTCCAGCACAGCTGGGCTCTCCTGGCAGCTGCCTGGGGAGGAGGCTGGCTCTGAGGGCAGCCCTGCCACAGCTGTTCTGCTGTTTGCTTTGTGCAGTCAGCCCGAGCTCTGTGCCTGTTGTGCTTCCAGAGCTACAGCATCCCATCCTTGGGACAGCCTGTGAGTTGAGTATCTGAAAGCAATGGGGAGTCAGCACTTCTCTAAGCACAAAAGATCTGATAACTGACTTTTAAAGGGCTTCCTGGTGTGTCTCTCCAAAGCATCAAATAATGCCTGATGATACGTCAGTTTTCACAGGGCTTTGAGGTAGATAATCACACTGCTCAGAGACAGGCTGTTCTGATTGCTTCTGCAGGGAATAATATACATTTGAGCTACCTTTCCACCAAGAAGTTTCGGTGGAGAACTGCATGGGTGATTGACAAACTTGTGCCAATGGAAATTTGTAAGACCTTGCCAGGTATTCTGTACAGGACAATGGCATTATTCAGTCTTGTGGCTTCATGTGGTGCCTGCTAAAAATGAAACCTTACTATTCAATTAAAATGATATTAAACGGTATTCTCAGGCAAATGCCTGTCCTAAGCAGAATTGCAGCTAGGGGTCTCTGTGTACTTGTAGGAGGCAGCAGAATGCCAGGCAAAAAGTGCCTCAGAACTTGTCAGTCTCAGAAGTTTGTCTTGCAGTGTACTGGAAGGATTTTCTAGCTCCACGTAAGTAAAATACAGACTTTCTGTTTCTATGGCACAGGCAGAAATAAGTGAGACAGACTCACTCCTGCTAACCCCATTCCTTTTTGTGGGATTGTATTCTGCAGCTGCCAGCACATTGGTGATTGTTGCAGACATGACTCTCTTTGGCTTCTCTGGGATTTAATGTGCTCCCTCATGGGCTACCTGGCAAGAAAGGCAGGGTGTGGCTGTGTAGCTGAGTTTGTGAGATGACAACAGCTGCTGCCCTTTGTAACTTTGCCTGGGAGTGTTTTACCAGAAAGAATAATTTAACATGAGACAAAGAGCTTGTGTTTAGTGCTCTCTTCCTTTCTGCAGGTCTCCATATCCTTTCCTCTGTGTGACCTTGCAGGCATGACACTGGCCACAGGTAGTGATGCTTCCTCTAAGAAAAGGAAATTGTCTTTTGGAAAAACTTTGGCTGACCAGAAGTGCAGTGTTACTGATTTGGTACCTTTTTAGCAATGACAAACAGCATAAAAAAATGGCTTGCACTTGTGTAGGATGAGGAGCCCAGCACTGAAGCCATTTGCACAGATCTATGGCACACCCAGGAACAGAATCTCGGTTTCTTAATCCAGAGGTCAGTGGGGGTTTGGATACAGTCACTCCTGCTGATGTCTGTTCCATAACATCCGTGTTTTTCAGAACAAAATTAAAATGAATTGTTAAAAAGTGCCTGCAGTAGAGAAGGTGATAAATACCCACAAGTGAACAGAGAAGCCATGTAAATCTCCTGGATTGGTTTAGTCCTCAGTGGCTGAGATTTTTTCAGATCAAAGAGATGGGAAAGAATACACAAGTAGGAACATGAGAGAGCCCCAAATGTAGCTGCTCCAGGTTTGTCATTTTGCAGGGGAACAGACTCACAATGGAGGGAAGAAGTTTCTGCCCTCATTCTTGATGTATTTTTGGACCTGAAGATAGTTATTCTCTATTTGAAGAGTTTATTTGATAGATTCATGATGAGCTGCAGGTGGCTTGTGGAATCAGGGTGAGAATGTATCATTCATTATGACACTTTTTGCTGACTAAGAGTGTCTTTGAAAAACGAATTGGTTGAATAATGCGCATTTTTATTAATATTATTAATTCTCAGCCTACCTTGTATATGGAACTGACCTGGAAGAAACTTGTTCAAAAAAGCATCAAAATTTCCCAAGCTGCATAAAGTGAAGTAGCAGCCATCTCTCTATTGTGTGCAATCAGTCAAAGGAACAATAAAACTTAGCAGAGCTGGAAACTTCCAATTCTAAAATTAACAGCAGAGTTTTTTTGAACAAAGTATGTGAGGAATAAATGATATATGTGTAATGTATGCCCTAGCTCATAATAGCAGTAAAAGTTATCTCTTTTACTGGTACAGAATGCATATAAGAAAGTGCTGAAAGGGTAAGAGGGGACCAGCCCATCACAACAGGCTGTCTCTTGCAAAGTGCTTGTATTTCCCCTTTTCACAGAAGTCCATGGGAGTTGAAGGCATGCTGCACTTAGCACATCTAATCTAATCTAATCAATTTTTAATGTGGCTTTCGCTTTGGGCCATCATGCTGTATATGAAAACCCAATCCAGCAATGTGAAGCAATTGCTAATGTTTCTAGATGCAGTGGGGTCAAAAAGTACAAAATCTTTGAGCATGCAGCTCCTTTACTCTGTTGACAGCTACTGAAGTTAGCTAGATAGACAAAGTGGCTTCACAATTTTCAGTATGTTAACACTGTTTGAAATTCCTATTTCCAGTTTGCATCAGCAGGGTAGAAAGCAGACTTGACCCTCTTCACACTGGCATCAAAAATGCTTTTGTTCTTGATTTTTCTGAGGACATTTTGAGCCTTGTCTCTGATTTTTCTAAAAGATGAAATTAAGGGACATGTATTTATAGGGGGAGGTTGTGGTTGTACAGTTGGACCCCTTCTGTTCACACATCAAAGTACATTTGCAGATTATGGTACTGTATTTTTCTATAGTCAAAGTTGTTCCCTCTGCACAGTTGGCTATGTCATGTAAAAGTGTTCTGGATGTCCTCAGTCATTTTCTCCTGTATATGTAGGGCATGGAGAAGTGAGAATAACAAATGCAGCCAGAAAGGGGCTTGCCACTGTGATCCAGTCCTGCTGCTGACCAGTTAAGGATGCAAAGGTTGCACATGCATAGAGTCAAATGTTAGAGGTCTGAATCTCTTTGGTGTCTGGCTGACATGGCTTTGTCCTGTGGAGCTCCCTATCCAAACACAATTTGCTGTTCCAGTTCACTGCTACATGATGCTTTGAAAAAACTGAAAACAGAAGCTTAGATAATTATGAAACATCTCATCCTTACTTGGTTGTTCATAACTTTCTGGGTTAGCTGCATCTTTCAGCCTTCTTTATTGGTTAGAAAAATATTTGGGCTTACCCTGTATCAGCTGCAGTGACTGTGATCATTCCTTGATTTGCAAGCTGCTTCCATAGAAATAAAAAGGGCTCATTTTCCTTTTCCACATCAAAGCACACTAAGCTTCTTGTCTCTGCCTCATCAAAGGAATGATTTCAACACATGTATTTCTCGGAAGATGACAGGAGGAACTAGGAAACAAAATTGAAATGAAACATTAATTTAAAAGAATACAAGCATCCTAATTGGAGCTTTACTTTAACAGATTTCCCCATGTCTGAAAAATGATGGTTGGGAGCATAATCAGGCTTTCAGCAGGCACCATCTCTGAATTGTTCCTAATAACTCCTAAATCCGTTTGCTGTGATTTTAAAATGAATTTAGAAGCCATCATCTGAGTGGGTAATCTAAAGGACCACATCTTGATCCTTTGCTCAAGAAAGATGTATTCATTAAAACTGCTAAAAACAACACAGAACAGAAGGCATGTCAAGGTCACTGTGATATTCTTATTCTGAAATTACTGCTGTAGTCTGTACAGCATGAATCATATCTGGGCCAGCTAAGTTCCCCTGATTCAGATAATGTTACATGAGGGATGAAGTGGAATAGAGTATCTCTGCTTCTGTGTGAACCCAAATACAGTGGGTCTCCAAACCATGCTCAGCTCATGCAGTTAGAAAACCACTGCAAAAGTGAACATCCCAAATTCTTATCACACTGGGTATAAAGACTATTCCTTGAGGCTGGGAGGTAGGGCCTGCCACAGTGCAGTCAGCAAAAAGAAGCTGCCTCTGTGTCCTTTATAAATTAAATAATTGTCTCATTAATATTAACAAAAAATACCCAGGCTCATTCGCTGGGATAAATTCAATCAGGTATTGTGAATGATTGAATATATTGCAGCTTACATGTGCAAAAACATCCAGTACTAATTCTTTCAGAATACCCCAAGGATGGATTTTTGAAGGTTTCTAAGCAAGAGATTAGAAAAGCCACACGTCAAGAGTGAAAGGAAGACAGACACACAAACACAGCCTCTGGGATGGAGGAGCATTTATTAATAAAGAGAGGCATCCATACAGTGCTGACTGCTAGCAAGTGATGCACATCCATGGAGTGGGTGTGAATTTCCCATGGAATTAGATTAAGTTCCATTTAATCCTGTATATTATTTAATTAAAAAGCAGGGTAGTGGGAGACCTGCATCTCCTCTGTTGGAGCTCTTCATTTTTCAGTGCTCAACTTTGTGTCAGGCAGTATGAGATGGAAAGCAGCTGCCCAGGCAGTGTCCTGGGTTTAAGGGCATGGTGACAGCACTGTGTGTTCATTGAAAGGATGAATATTATTGCATCTTGTTCCTTCATTACTAACACTCAGGAAAAGAAAATAAAGGAGGCAGGCAAAGGACTTTTTGATAAGATAGACATACAGTGTAATCAGAATGGTTTTTTTACTGCTGGTTTCAAAAATCTCTTGTCACACTTTGGTTTCTACCCTTGGGCTATGCTTTGGTCCAGATTTGCTGCCAGTTCTAGATCTGAAATGATGACTGCAGCAAGGCCTGAATGAAGCTCTAAATGATAAAACAATTAGGAAAATAAAGGTAACGGGTTATCTAGACTCTACAAGAGAAAGAGGGGAACTTGATCTGGGCCTCTGGAGATAGACAATAGGTGATGGGAGGCATGTGGGATGACAGAGCAATATACGTTAGGATGATAATTCTGAGACTTCATCTGCTTCTTTTTGAAACTCTGAATTTCCTTCTGGAGAGTGATATAAAATATCTGTGTTCTTTGGTTCTCTTCCTGCAAACTTGCTACCACTGCTGCAAGTACTTCAGCGAGGCTTTGCATTAGTTTTTCAAGTTTTCGAGTTTAGAAAGTTAGCAAAAGGATTATCTTCAAGTTTAATCCCTCAGGAGAACCTGTTGTACAACTTCAGCGTGCACACTATGTCTGTGGGAGACAGCTGTAGATTCATGTAAGTGCAAGTGTGGCAGAATGGAATTTTTCCAGCTGATAAGTGTTTTTAGGTACAACTGGAATGCAAATACAAATAGCAGGATGCTGCAATATGCAGTGAAATACCTACCTGAGCAGCTGGGTACCCTGATCTATAGCATTCCCCTCAACTATGCAGGCTTGCTGCTTTCTCAACACCCAATTTGGAGGCCTGCCTAAAAGCAATCTCTTCCAAAGATTAAGGCAGACTAGGCTGAGATGATGCTAGACAACAGGAAAATGGGGTGAAAGGGGTATCTTTTTCCAAAGAAATCCCTTTGGTTAGTGAGGCCAGCAGCTCGAGGGGTGTTTTCTGTTTGGGAGTGATTGGACTTTCCAGATTCCTAGGGCAGCAGAGGCAACTAGGATAATTTGTTTGAATTTTGTTTGTCTAGGAATTTGCTGGTTTTTTTGATGTAGACCATGTGAAAGCTGCCTATGTTTTGTTTTACCTCAGGACTGAAGTTATTCTGGGTGACCACTTTTGTGTGGTGCATCTCTTTTTTCCCTCTACTGCTGTGTCTCTTTCCAAACACAATGGAAAATGATGACTAGTCAGCAGAGCTGAAGCTACCTTTTGGACTGTCTCTCCCTTTATTTGCCCTCTAGAAAGAACATCTGGGACTCTTCTTCCAACACTGCTTTGATATTTTTGCTCAGGAGGAATGGGAGCAGGATGTTCTCTGTGAATCAGTCCTAACCCCTGTTGGTCTGACAAAGCATACCCCAAGTTTTTTGACCTTTTTGGCAAGTCTTTTCTGTTTATTCATGAATTTTACTGTGGTCAGGACATGGGAAAGATTTTGGCTTTACATGTTTGCACTGGAAAATGCTTCTCCTTTTGTTCATTCAAATGGAGAAAAGGCTTTTGTTCTCCTCCTTGTATTGCAAGTCTAAGAGGAAACTGCCTGTATTGCCACTGCTGTTTCTACATTGCCATGGGAACAGATTTGAAGTGCTGCATCCATTAAGTCACTTAGCTGAAAAGCGGCACAGTTTACCCCTCAAACTGCACTTTTGCCACTGCTCTGTGTACATCAGGCTGTTGCAACATGGATTTTGCACCACCTTGGTCTCAGAAGAAGTATTGCTGCTTCAATGGCTCTTGGCTCATGGTTTGGGATGGGATAAATGGCACAGTCAGAGCATTGTGCTCAAATAGTTGTGATGCCAGCTCACAACCTTAAAACTTTTAGTATCCAGGGTTCTAACATTTGTGTGAGATGGTTCAGAGGTAGTGCAGGTATCTACACTGACAGAACATGACCCTGACACAGTCCTGCATTTCATTTCTCAGCACTTCCTCTCAAGACTTCTCACAATTCTTCACATTCAGTCACTATTTAGTGGCTCAAAGATTTAATATCTTACCCGCTTTTTGTTCCCTTTGAGGTTTTTCTGGGTCTGGAATGCTAAATCAGACTTCATGTTACTAGAATGTTTCTAAAGCTTTCAAATATAACTCTTTTGTGATATAGTAATTGCTGCTTGTTAAGCATGGCAGAGTCAGGAGAGACTGAGGAAGAAATTGAAGAAAATGAAGCCTCCCGGAGGAACTACAGTGCTTATGTTGTTGACTGCACAATACTTAATTGCTAAAGAAATTCTAAGCATATATTAGTATGATAATATCTATCAAAAACTGTATGAAATTGTGTATTCTTACATAGTGTTGATTTTTTTTCTTTTCCCTTTTAAAATGTACCTCAAAAGTGAAGAATAGAGGAGAGTAATTGTTGAATACATTCATATTTCGAATAAGACCAAACTCACAGCCTCTTAACCTCATCTACAGGACCTGCTGGTATGAACATTTTTTATGAGGAATAGCATTACTGTTTCAGGTTCTATATTTGAAGAGACACAGAATGTAGAATATCGATTATAGAAGTTTACAAAGGGAGTTGTATGTAGTTGATAAATGTCATTGGTATTCTGCTAATTTGTACTTGTCATGCCTGGTGCTGTAGGTGCTGCAGATAAGATTGTTGGCTGGGTTCAAAAGGGCAATGAATCTGCAATGGGTTGGAGAAGATGGGCTGCTAGCAAATCATACTGAAGTCACCACAGGAGAAAGGGAAGGAAGGAAGCAAGGACAATGAATCTGCAATGGGTTGGAGAAGATGGGCTGCTAGCAAATCATACTGAAGTCACCACAGGAGAAAGGGAAGGAAGGAAGCAAGGAAGGAAGGAGTGAGCAGATTTTTTTTCTTTTCTATTTTTTTTCCCTCTGACACCTCCATCTTTAGTACTGCCAGACTTTCCCCAGCTGGGGGAAATGTTACTTCTCTTTATCTCTTGCACAGACACATGTAGGCTAGTTTCCAAATACCTGCCAACAATAAATAATTTAAATCTTTGCTGAGAATTCATGATGTTTAAAATCTCTTCAGGCAGTTACTTGACAGTTTATGAAGAGGAAGCTGGGTGCAGATGAGAAGCCAAGTGGTAGTGGCTGAGTATTGGAAAAAATTGAAACAAGTTCACAAGGATCCTAGAACATAAAAACATTAAAAAAATCTAACTCTGAAATGGAAGTTGAAATACTTCTACTCTCCCTACAGTTCTGTGGTGAAAATTACTCTTTACACAGATTCCAGAGAAAATGGTGCATTTTGAAGTGCAAGGAAGGGCATGGTTAAGTCTGAGCTTTGGCATTTGAAGAACAAGGTGCAGGTTAGAGTGACACTATACAGTGCAAAAGAATCCTTTGAGCTTTCTGCAGTGGGTTCTGTGTGAGTGGAATTTTGGTTGGTAGCTGATGAACTGCTCTTCAGGAATCTATTCCAAGCTACTTGACCCACAGATACTTACCAGTAGCACAAGAGTGAGCATTTGGAATATGTCAGAAAAAAGGTTTTATGACTTAAAATGAGAATTAACCATTTACCTGAGTCTCAGCCATGCTGGTCTCATTTAGTGAGAAGAGAAAAGTTCTGGATGTTTTGCTTGCAAAGTGTGTAGAAGATAACCAGGGGGTTCTGTGAATATATTGGGAATAACGAAAAAAAACAAAAAACAAAGGGAAAGAGGAAATGAAGGGTGAAGCAGACAGGACTGGAGCAGTCAATGAGTTCTTTGTTTTGGTCTTCACCACAGTTAATTATGATTGGACATGTCATGAAGTTAATTTTAAGGGGATAGTTGTGAAGGCAAGTACAAGGGAAGAGTAGGTTTTGTGCTTTCTGGTAAAAGAGCTCAATGGACCGCAGGCTCGGTCTAGAGTACCTCAGGAGTTCACTGGAGTCTATTAGTGTCTATCTGTAAGATTTCATCAGTTATATCCCAAGGGAGAAGAGAAAAATTAGCCCAGCCATTACCTTTTCAATGAGAAAGTGTGGAAGGTCCAGTTGATACCAGAGCAGCCAGTCAAATTTCAATTCCTTGTGGTTCTGTGTTAAGACAACCCAGACTTTATCTTGACATAAATTATAATTGTGGCAGAATAATTGAACTACCAACAGGGTGGAAACAATATCTTTGTCATCTGAGAGATTTTAAGTACTTTTTAGATAAAGATTTTTTTTTGACAGTTCCAAATGCCATTTCTCATAGCCCATTTAGGTAAGCTACTCTACTGCCATAACAAAATGGCTTTTTTTTAAAGTCAACTGTTCATCTGTCTGAGTCTTAAGCCATGGCTTAGTATGGAACTGGGAAGGCTTTTGAAATTGAGGCAGACCAGATGGATCTGTTGTATACTGAGTTCTAGTCAGCATTTTACTTAAACTTTAATAATGAAACAACCAACCCAGTTACAAAATTTGTTATGACTCTAAATGAAGAACAGGAAGGGAATGAAGCATCCTGAAGGATGTCATCAGAACAGAGACTAAAGTGAAAATATAGTGCCATTCTATTTTTGGAAATCAAATACATGTGTACCACAAGGCATTGACTAGTCAGCTATGTGCCAACTACTTGATGCAGTTGCTAAAAGGCAAATATAATTCCAGGATGTTGTAGGAGGAGTGTCAAATGTAATTACTCTGCTCACCTCAGTGCTGTTGAAACCTCAGCTGGAATCCTGCCTTCAGCACTGGGCATCACACTTCCAAAAAGACTTAGAAACAGCTGAGAGTAGAGTAATGAGAACAGCAGGTGGTACAGAATACATGAGATTGGAGATAAGTTCACAGAAAAAAAGGAATTGCTTAAGTTGTGGCAAATATTTGCAAGGATTTGAGGTTTCTAATTGGATTTATAATGTCTGTCTGAGAAGAGACAGAGGCAGAGTTGAGGTGGTGGAGCCTTACTGGAGCACCACAAAACTCCTCATGGGATAACTTTGAACATGCTTCTGAGGAATTTGTGTTTGGTGTTAGTTTGTCTGAACATACTGGGCGAAAGTTTCTGCAGCCCAGTCTGCTTCCTAAGCCATCCTGAAGTGTGGCTGGGCCTGGCCTCAGCACTGCAGTGCCTGGCTGTAACTGTGAAACATTCAACACATTCCCATGGGGAATGGGATTTTCTTGGTGTTATTCATCTTATTCTGAGCTTTATTTCCCCATGAGTACTCTATTTTTTTAATACCCTTCTAACACCCTCTTAGTCTCTTCACTTTCCATATTTTCCAAGCTTTTTGCTTGCTCTGGTTCTGTCAGCCATGCTCCAGGCCTTTCTTTGCTCTTCAAATTCTTGCAGCCCCAGGACTTTTTCATGGTGTTGGTGCAAAGTAGGAGAAAGAATTTTCTCACTAATGGTGACAAAGTGATTGTTTAGACCTTCTAAGTCAACCACTTACATGCTGAAACAAAAGCAGTATAACATGGAGGCCCATTTCACTGTGATTGTGGTGGAACTTTAAATGACACAAAGCCTGAACAACTTACCTAGGGAAGATATAGTCTTGATTTTTTCCATGGAAAGATGCCAGGCTTTTCTCAGAAAACATTTTCTCACCTAAATTGTTCAGTACAGTGTAAAACAGATGTTCCTTTACTGTTTATATGGAACATATAGGATTCATTATATCTAGAGTTTTCAGGCAGTACCTAAATTCAAATTTATGTATTTAACCTGGAAAAGGACCTTGAAAGTGCTTCTCTTACACATATATTTTAGTCTCACTTACCTATCCCTTTAGGCTAGGTAGGCTGCTACTCTTATCTCAAGAGTTGCCATGGAAACAGTTCTACAATCTCCTTCCCTTTCAGTCTGTCTCCCCCAGACAGAATCTGTCTTTTTTTAAACTGTGGCCATGCTAAAATGGAAGTAATACCTTAATGATTGAATACCGAGAGTTACCTCACCAGCTGATATTGAGCGAATAAATTTGTCTAAATTAGTGAAGCAGTGCCAAATGACAAGGTGAGAAACTGTCACTGGATTTTTCAACCCTTTCACTCCTCATTTTCTCCAAAATTAAATTTAAAACTGCTTTGGGGTCCAAGCCCGATATTTGTAGTAGAACGGTCTCTTTTCAACTACGTGCATGTTTTTCATCCTGTTGCAGTTCCTGGGTAATGGCAATTGTTTATGCAAATATAATTGACAGAGAGGGATAATGATTTTAAGTTTTGAGGAGTTTTCAATGGAGTCTTCAAAAGGAAGATGTTCTGTTTCCACATACTGGCATATGGGTATGATCTCCACATGGCAATCAGATAGGAAGGTCATTCACTGAATTACGAAAATGTCAGAAATGTTGGTTTATAATGTGTAGACATCAAAACAATCATACTGAGCAAAACAATTGAAGTGGATGTGACTTGTCTTATCCTCAGAGCTCAGATTTCAATAGGGAAATTGAAGCTAAAATGAAAGAATCAAGAGAGCCTGCATTCCTGTGATCCTTTATCTTGGAGGGGAATTTATCACTGTCTAATGGAAGAGGCTAGGCAATACCCCTACAAAAAGATTAGGATTATATTCTTGCAAAGTGAGCTCCTAACTTTGAGGGCTAATTGACAGAAGGGAACTGTGGTAAATGTTACCAACCAGAAAATGACAGGCATTAGTTCAGTTAGTGCCTGGTCTCAGGAGGATTGACATCTGTGTCTCATATTTTCTGACCAGACAGTGGTGGCATGGTAGTCAGTTTTAACCTCAAGTTAATGGCAGCCAGGAACTCTATCAGCATGTTCCTGAAGTAGTACCCCATGCAGCCACTACATGGTCTAACAAAAAGTGGAGACACCACAAACAATTTAGACTGAATTTCCTTTTTACAGAATAGAATCACAGCATCACAGAATGAGCTGAGTTGGAAGGGTCCTCCAAAGTCCAACTCCTGGCCCTGCACAGGACAATCCCCAAGGATCACACCGTGTGTCCAAGAGCCCAACATTGTCCAAATGCTCCTTGAGCTCTGTCAGGCTTGGTGCTATGGCCACTTCCTGAGGATCCAGTTCCAGGGCCCAGTTGCCTTCTGGGGGAAGAACCTTTCCCTGATATCCAACCTTAACCTCCCCTGGCACAACTTCAGGCCATTCCCTGGAGTACTGTCACTGTCACCACAGAGAAGAGATCAGTGCCTGCCCCTCGTCTTCCCCTCATGAGGATATTGAGGACTGAGATGAGGTCTCCCCTCAGTCTCTTCTTCTCCAGGCCAAACAGACCAAATGCTTCAGCTGTTTCTCATATGGCTTCCCCTCAAGGCCCTTCCCCATCCTCATGGTCCTCCTTTGGATGCTCTTTAATAGTTTGTCGGTTTTTATTATATTGTAGCACCCAACACTGCCCCCAGCACTCGAGGTGAGGCTGCCCCAGTGCAGAGCAGAGTGGGAGCCTCCCCTCCCTTGCCCGGCTGGTGATGCTGGGCCTGATGCACCCAGGACACAGCTGGCCCTCCTGGCTGCCAGGGCACTGCTGACTCATATTCAAACTCCTTTCAACCAGGACCCCAGTATTCATTTGAGAAATAATTTTCTAGCACCTTCGAAGGTGAGTGGTTGATACAAGCCTGGGCTGAGTACAAATCATGGCGTAGAGTACATGTAGAACAAATCTGAATGAAGAGTAGGGGGCAGAGCTGGATGTCAAAAGGGCTGATGAAGTAGAGATGGACACAGGGCAGATGTAAATTGCCATTTACCATTGGGATAGCATTGAGGAGAGAAACTTGAGCTAGGTTTGGGACTGGAGCCCAAGTTATTACTGACTTCAGAAAGGTTGTTGGTTCAGTGAGGTATCTTTAGGTCATGCCGCCTTTTATGTGAGAATTATTTCAGGCAAACCAAAGACTGTAGCACTTTTTGAGAGAGACTGAAGTTCAACAGATCACTCACAGATGCCTTGTCAGGATGTTGTAAAGGAGATTTAAAATAAATCTCTGCCATCAGGTATTTATTTTTATTTCCTTTATGAATCCTTTAATTGCAATGTGACCACTTCAGGTGGTTTGTCTGCAAAAGTATCTGAGCTGGGCTGAAGTCTATTCATTTCAGCTTGAATATCTCCAGTTCTATAGCTGCAGCTGACTTAATTTCTATAAAAATCATCCTGCCAAACCAAATCCTGTAGTGAGGATGCGTTGAAATAGAAATATGGTAAAAGCTATTCCCACACTCCCTACGTGGTAATGAACTAAACATCTGCTGGATTTCAACAGATTTAGAATGGTGTTTGTGGTAACACATCTTTTAAGGCAAGATGATACAAGTTTTGAGGCCATGTTATATATTCCTATAAAAAGGGGAATTAAAAATTATTAGTGCAATTAAAGCTTGTCAAAATAATTACAATAATGACAGCAAATATGAGAATTATCTGCTTACGCATAATATAAATGACAAGAATAGGTAAGAAAATCAACAAATGCAAAAATTATAAATGTTAATACTCTAAAAAAACAGAGGATCTATCATTAAAGAAAGTTTCTTTCATCTTCTTATGACTATGTCTATTCATTTGAACTTGTATTGTATTATACAAACTCCTTTGTATGGTTCAGTGTGTCTCAATCAGGATTTTACTGCCCTGTCATAAAGCTCATCACAGGCTAAAAGTTTTCTTTTATTTCCCTGTTTGTGAAGCCTGCCAAGTTCTGTATAAGCTGTCACTCACTGTATTACACTCAATGGATGAATAGAAGTTTGTCCACAATGAAGTTGTCCCATATTTCTCAGGGGTTTTTTAGACCATTTACAGTCTATCCTATCTTCCTAAATCCCCTGCACAGAGCCCTGCCAGTCAGAAATGCACCAAAACATCATAAAATGGACCTGAAAAACCAGCAAGAATATCTATCATTTAGAAGGTATTCCTGGCAGTCTTTTTTACAAGTAATTTATAATAAAAAAAGTATGGTATGTTGATGAATAAACTGATTCACCACTTTAAACTGTAAATGTGAAATGTTAGGATTGCTGCTAAGAGTGCAGTGTCTGCAGCCCAAGACAAAAGGAGTCAGTAACAGCTCCTTCTACCTGTCATCCTGATATCACTGCAGTGGTTACTCTCAGAATATGCACATGACACCTGTCACAGAGGCATCACCCTCCCCCTGCAGAACTCTAAATAGGCTATGCAGTGTCAGGGTACAGATAAGGGACACTGGAAATGTCTGCTTGCTTCCATACACATAGATAAGTGCCTTGCAGAAAAGCTCACACCAGGTAATAGGTCTTTCCAGTGTCTTTATTTCCGAGGTAAATAGCATTTAGTAATGAATCCCAGGCTCTGAATGCATAATGGAGGTATATTTGGTGCTGAATTGCATGAAGATATTAAGCATGAGGAGCAATTTAGAGTATTCCTAGAGAATTTGCATTGATATAGAAATGCAAAAGATCAGAGGGAGTTTTTGATAAAAGGCTCACAAAAGGTGCTCACAGTTCTCTCCAGCTACAACAGGATATGAGTGCCTCAGCACCATTGCCTTATATAAAGATGCAAAAAAATAGATTAAAAACAAAATAGTTTTTCAGAACATTCAGTGTTCAAAAAGGGAGAGAATTTGTAAAGTGTCATCTGCATTTGCTCTGTGGCCTCTATTAAGGTGGATGAGAATGGAAGGAATTACATTTTGGTGACTAAAAAGGACGAGCAATCTTTCTCCTAATGCTGCATCACCTTACTGTACCCTGTGTCCTGAAACAAGTCTTGTCTCTGATCACTTTAGTTTTCTGAGTTTTAGTTGGGTTTGTTTTGTTGGGTGCACATATACCACGGGCTGAAATGAATACCCTTATTGTCTAAGTTAAGCCATTTACAGTATTTCTTTTATCAGTTTTCCTTTCCTAGCATTATGCAGAACTGTGGAAAAGAGCTGCTATTGGACTGTGTTTCAACCTGGCTATGTGTGAATAAATTGAAATATGGTTTACAATTGCAAGGTAACAGGAATGAAAAAGAGTTCTGTAAAGATCATTGCTAAACTTTTCTGAGGCTTTCCTGCCATCTCTGTCTGGGTGAGATATTTTGGCATGATTCACTCTGATTTCATCTGGAGGGCACTGATTTTATTAGTTTTCAGTTCTGTAAATCAACTACTCTTAGTTATTCATGATCCTTTTAGGGTTGACCTTGGTGTTCTAGCAGTGTCTCAGTGAGATTCAAGCTAAACTTCTGACCCTTCTGAAGTTAAATGGCAGGTTTGCACTGATGTCAATATATCCAAGATTTGCATGTGGTGAAAACACTGTTCTTCTCATATTCTACTTAAATATCATGAGGCACAGCCAGATTTCAGAGCTGAGAGCTCATTTCTCTGGAGTTTAGCAGCATGATTTTCAAATTGGAAAGGACCATAAAGCTCCATCTGTAAGGGTTACCTATTCTTCTCCTTTACAGGAAAGACATGAGGATGTGGTGCTGTGCATGTGCTGCTGTACAAACACACAGAAAGCTTTTCCAACTGTGTAATTTGTTAGCCAGGTCTCCAGGAGCTGGGATAATTCTTGGACCTCAGCAGATTGCTGAAGTTCACATGGTGATTAGGGGACATGCCAAATAAACCAATATTTATTTCTGCAATTGCAGTGCAAGATTGTAAGCCCAGCTTTCAGGGACATGCCACACTGAGCTACAGAAAGCCACAGTACTCTTTAAAGAATGAGTTTCACTTGTCACCAGCACTTCCAGCCAATATTCGCAGTAGAAGTAACCCAGTTAAAAAGAACAGTCAACAGTGACATTTCACATGCACTCTTCCAATACAAAACTGTTCTGCTGTTAAATTGCATGTCCTGCCTTTGGTTTTAAATGCTTCAATGTCTTCTCTCTCTGGATTCCTTCCGGAGGAATTATTGAACAATTTATCATTATTTCTGTATTATTTCCCTTGTGAAAATCAAATGCCTGGTCCGGGCAATAAAACATGAGTGTCTTGTTTTTAAAGACACCAGACATTGCTTAGGAATGAGAGCTGGAAATCAGTTGGAGAGAGATCCCTATTCAATATTGAACCCTGCAAGCCTTCAGTGAACCACACACAAAAAAAAAACAAACAACGTGGGGATCCACACACAGAGGATATTTGGGCTGAAGTGGCCAGCGGGGCTTTTAAGGTTATCTGGAAGCCATGCCATGAAACTCCTCTGAGTGAGGGAGAGGTCAGTTCGTGTAGGGGAAGAAATATTAGCTCCAAGCTCAGGGTTTGGGGATGCTTTTCCATGTAGGCAGTCCGGGGTTTGTGCTCTCTCAGGAGCTGGAGTTATCATCCATGGGGCTTTGGGATTCTGTGGGGGCAGTTTGTCCTGGTCTCTTTCTACAGAGAGAGTGCTGCACTCCTTAGCTTTGGGTCCAGAGAGACCACTAAGGAGGGGTAGATCTCTCTGGCAATTCTGTTTAGGATGGGAAAAGGTTTGTGAGCTGAAAATGATCCAAAAAATCCTCCAAGATATCTATAATTATATGTAGTAGAAGTCTACTAAACTGAAAAAGTTTTATGCAGGGTGAAAGGCTGTTCACTGGCCCTGGAAAAGGGCTCTTAGTAATTTGGGTGGAAATTTTGTCAAGGGATCCATGTCTTTCATTCAGCAGCTAGAGATCTATATAAATGCAATTATTTCTACTTTAATTAATGATTATGATAAATGAGAGGCATCTCTTGCTCATTTTCCTTGGGCTTTTATGCTTCTTGAATTGCATTTTTAATAGCACTGAAGTACCTAGAGGAGAGGTGCAGTGTGTTACCACCCCCGTATCTGTTGACAGGTCTGAAAAAAATATTTGAAGCTGTGTTTATTTAGTGGGGGATATATATATATGTATGTTTTGCAAGAAATTTTGCTGAAAAATTGTTGATCTTTTCTATCTATGACTTTATTCTAGTTTTTGAGCATGAAATATGTGCCATTTTTTGTATTTCCACAAATATCATAAGAGTATAACTTAAAATATTGTAAGTTTTTTAAAATGGATTTTTATTGTAATTTTAATTGTGTTTAAAGCGCCTTTAAAGAAATTTAAAGGGAAAAAAAAGCACAGGAAAAAGCTTATCAATAACTAGAAAATGTAACTACCTGTTTTGGAAACATACAAAATAATGTTTCCACACGTCAAAATTCTTAACAAAGGTAAATTTAACCTTTATCGTATACAAATCCTCAGTGAAAAATTTTAGATAGCAGCAGCACTGACATTTTTTCATATTTACCTCTATGGTAGATACAGTCTGTTTTGTCTTTACAGATTTTATGTACAACTGTAATTCTAAAAGTAATCACATTCACATAAAGACAACAGCAGCACCAGAAAAAGCACTTGAAAAACATAAGGGATGATTACAGTACTTCGCATTAGGTGTTACCTTTCATTTGTGCTTCAAAAACACTGAATTCTATTAGTAATAATTCTTTGCTAAAAATTAGGACAAGAGTGGTATTTCTGTGGTTTTTGGCTGCAGAAACTGACTTAGTGTTTAAAGTGCAGCTTTTGAGGAGTGCTGTGAATAGGTTTTCAATATAACATATATTTTTAGAGCTCTGAAATAAGAAAGAAGATGCATTTTAAATTGATTAGAGAACATCTTTTACACTTAGAGATGCTGCATTACCACTGTGAGTTGTGCATAAATCTTTTTTCTTTTTTGGCAATGATTTTTATACGTGGTTTGATTTATGTGATGAGGTGGATGCCAAGAGACGAACAACATAAATCACAAAAATGAAGGAGCCTAATATGCAATAGCTAGTTACAAAATTCACACTTGGTATTAGATGAAATAAATTGTAAATACTCAGGAGATGATAGAGTGCCTTAATCTACAGAACCCTTAATCCAACTCTGCACGCAGAAACTTGACAAGATGACTGTGCTTGTTCCTTTGGGCAAAGGAACCTTTGGGCAAAGTTTTGTTTCCTTTTGATGTTAATGGCCACTTGGCTTTCCTGATGCCAAAATCTCACCTTGGATCATGATCCTTCACAAAAACATTTTAACAGGAGGAGCAGAGAGATGTTCCAGCCCCTCTGACCAGTGGAAAAGAGGGAACAGAGTGTTAGAAAAGAGGTTTTACACAAAGGCTTTCTGTGGAGCAGATTTTTTATGTTGTGTGATGCTATCAACCTGTAGCATCATTGGATGTCTGAGGAATCCTTCTCCAGGGTTTATTACAACAGGAGGCTTTTCTTGCTGTCAGCCTTGGCACCTCTTTCCTGCCTGTGGTCACAGGTTATGTTTATTTAGGATCTGTCTGAGGGACAGGGCTTTGAAAGCACAACAGACTGTGTTCACCAGAAGTCCAGCAAGTAGTACAAGCCAGCAAATTTTTGTGTGTGAGAGTTTATATGAGCTTTTTAGTGCTTATATAAATAAAGAGGGGACATCTCCATCTATTTTTCTGGTAAGGATAAGGAAGATTGAAATGACAGCATTAGGGGAAATCAAATTTGAAAACATGACATACATGACATACAGGCAAACAAGCATACAGGCTACAGGATTTATGGAATCGTGCAGCTGCTATGAAAGAGCACGTAATAAACCTTGGGGACAGAAATATCTATGGAGAGGAGAGGCAATCAAAGAAAGTCCTGGGATTTCTAATTTAATTTTGAGACTATTGAGGGAGATGAGCCTGGTGGTAAGCCTGAAAGCTGCAGATAGCTCATTCCCAAGAGGATCTAAACAGCAGGCCCTTTTGTGAGGTAGTTAATGAGAGGAAGAATGTGAATTCAAGGAGGGATGATGGAGAGATTGGCTAGTGCAGCTAAAACCAGCTAAAGAGGATGTGAGTGGTAAAGGCTACCAGTGGTAGGTGATGGAGTGTCATCAAGGAACAGTCAGCCCTTCTGAGAATATGAGAGGAAGAAATGAAGGAACTTCTGCGTGCTGTTGTGTACAGAAGCTCAACGGTGATCAGTGTGAAGTTCCATTTAACAAAGTTTTCAATAATATTGATGGCATCTTTTAGGATAAACTAAATAACCTCGCTTGTAGCATACTGAATGAACAGATGAAATTGTGTGGCCATAGCAAGGATGTTTAGTCAGTCTGTAGGGAGATACCTGTGCCTGGTTTTCAAACATTCAGAAGAGGAGAGGAGAGGAGCCTTGTGCAAGCACAGACTTGTTGTTTTGTACTCTAAAACTACATAAATTCTTGGATTTTGAAAGAAAACTATTTAATGACATTGAGGTAAGCTTGAATTTGGAATAGCAACAGAAGAAGATGAAGATTCAGTGTAGCTGTTTAGTGCCAGCAGTGTTTTTTATAAGGAGATAATTCATTCTAAACTTTTTGCTATGTTCATCCTGTCTCTAAATGTACTTGAGGTCTTTTAGCTCAAAGGACACAAGGAATGACACTTGCTGCGTAGTTAGCACTGTTGTTTTTTCTCTGTTACCTGGTCTAAGACAACTGTAAAGATGGCAGTGACACTACCCTTACAGAAATGTGCATTAAAGCTTAGCATAAATACAGTTTGAATGCCTAAGACTTCAACCCCAAGCAGGTTATCCCCAACACTAAAACTGTCTCAAATCAACACAGTGAAAATGATATCTTCTGGATTCTTGCCAGCTTTCTTGTCACATCTTGCTCTTTCTACTGCTCCAGCTCCTTTCAGGGCATAACCTGAAGACTAGTAGCAACTTGAAATCCACCAGACACAAAAGAGTATTTGCAAGGCACAGAGATTTTCTTTCAATGACAAGATTTCAAATGATGGGTATAGGAAATATCTTCCCCTCTTCCTATCTCCTCTCTTTATTTATAACTGTTTCATTCCCATTTCACCACTAGATTAGCACGCTTTGTGTCAGTAGATATATGTTTTCAATATATAAAATTGAAAATACGGTGGTCACTGAATGAGTGAAAAAATACCCTGCATGTGGCATGTGAACAGCTCTCCATGTGCCTTCTCTGGCTGACCTTGCTGGTGAGACCTGCTAGCATGGGAGCCATTGGGAAGGGCAAGAGACAAACAATTACAGGTTTATGTCCTAATCTTACTGGCAGGCAATATCCTGGAGAGTTAATAAGATGTGAGATCACAAAACATCTGGAGAAATATCAGCTGACAAAACTTACTAGTTCTGATTCATAAGGAATAAATTGTGTCTGACAAATCTGGAGATGGAGAGAAGCTGTTAAAATGAGACATTGGATTGGCACTTGGAAAAGACTTGGAGAGGAATTGTGGCATTGATGCTATGTGAGAAGATTTGAAAGTAAAGCTGTAGAAGTGACTTAATAGCTGTGCTTAAGATGACAGGCACTTGGTCTGGAGAGTTCTTTATGCACAGTCTATAATTAACCTTTAATTAAATTAAAACTTTAATTCATCTTTAATACACAGCCGATCTGTGCTCAGTGAGCTCTGATCATTTGACATGAACTATAATATTTCTAAGAGGGCAATATAAGAAAATTAGCAAGTTAAGAGAGAATGAAGACAATATGATTTTAATTCTTTAGCTGAATACAGCTCCTCACGGATAGGGGCTTTTTGTAATTACTTGATCTTCAGAACAGACCACTTTCTCCACCTGTGTCAGGATCTTTAAAAGTGATCATTCCTTGTATTCCCAATAATAACGAAATCTTCTCTGTGAATCTGTATCTTAGAAGAGATATAACCTCATGTAAACCACAAACTTCTAGCCAGAGGGAAAGTTATGTAGCTAAGGAGAGGAGATTATTCTGCTTGTATACAGTATCACATAACAAATTGCTGTTCTGCAAATGGAAACAGTTCAATATTGATGATCCATGTGTGTATGTTTGCAACAGGACTGAAATTAAGTTATTCATTTATTTGGCTAAGTAGCTGATACTGTACTAGAGGGAATTAACTCTAACCACCTACTTGCTGTTTTATCTTCCTGGAAGAGACTGTGGGAGATTTTCTGCAGTGTCCAGGAACCCACAACACAGTTCACCATCTATTCTGTCTGTTTATCACGGGCTGTAGTTTATTAATGCTTTGATACCCATTGAAATTTCAACTGCTGTGCATTTAAATGGGTTCATGTGATCTGGTTCATCTTGTAGCTGTTTGTGGGGAATTATTATGCTGTGTGCAAAGTGCTGAGCTGCCTGTCTGAAGTTCTAACATATCAACTGCAGAAATGATCTGCAGTTTGATCTGTTTAGTACTGTAAGGAAGCAGTATCATCCTGTGTGTTGTCACAGTCATGTTCCTAATGTTGAGTCCCTAATTTTACACTAGTGACTTCTTTCTCCAGCTAGCACCCGATTTTGAGCAAGATTTGCTGTAAGCATGAAGTCAGGGCAGGTCGTTTAGAACAGAGCATGAATAGTAGCAAATGTGTATCTGCTTTTTAATTTCCTCATTGACAGACCTGTGGGAGCCTGAGCTGACTCTCATGAGAAGCTCTTTCCTCCCAGCTGTGGTCCTAAATCAACAAAGTACTTGAGCACGTATTTAGCAGTAGGTAGGTGCCTCAGCCCTGCAGATTTTCACAAACTCCAAGATTTGTTTTAAACATATGTCTTTTAATTGCAGTTGCTTTCCTCAAGCTACTTTATAAATCCTTGTGTCTGAGCTTCAATTCCTCTTCCACCCCTGGAGGAGAATGGAGTTCATCTTATGCCTGCCAGTGTTATCTAGTGTTTGAGGGATGCCTCCCAGTGGAGGCATCTGAAAGCAGAGCACGATGCTATTTTTTTTTTCTAGCTATGAAAGATGAAGGCTTTTCTATAATGATGAAGGTTCTTCCATAAATTATAGTAAACCAGTAAATCTTTTTTTTTCCTTTTTTTTTTCTCCCAAAGTAAAAAACATCTGCCTATTGCAAATGGTTAGCATAGTTTTTCACACAGGAGAAAGCTTATGATGATGCTATGCAGAGATAAGAAGGCTTTGTGGTATAAAAGTTCATCTGTATTTGTCCTTAAGAAAGTCTATGTGCATCGGTGTTGGAGAAATCAATTTCCCATATGTGCCTCAGATGGATGGTGTTTGAGGATGAATGGATTTCCCCAAATAATTAACAACCAGTGTTTGCAAAGTACTTCCTTATCTTTGGATGGGCAAGGATGCAAATTCAAAAGTACAAATTCAAAAGTGGTTGTTGTGAAATCCTTACAGCTATTGTAGATAAACAGCATAAACTGCTGAGTGGGACTATCACTCAGGGAAGAGCGTAATTTGGGAAGATTGTTTCAGGTGTTATCATCCTTTAGCTCTTCTCTTGGCAAAACTGTTCACAGCAGACAAAACAGAGCTTGCATATTAGAGCTGGTTATTAGGTGTCACATCTGACCCTGTGCAGGCCAGTCCCACAAAAGGTTCTTCCCAGTGACCCTGGCTGGACAGTGATTCAGTGCCACGTCACATGTGCACCCAAACACAAGCCTTAATTGTGCTGACTCTGCAGTCTGTGGCACAATACCATTTCAAAAGCCCTCATTCCTCCATTTTTGTTGGATTTATTCCTGGTTAAACTTCTGCTTCTCCTTTTATCTCCTCATTATTTTTTATCTTTTTTTTTTATGAGGACAATGGATGTCATTTTGTATTACCATTACAATTTCTCTCAAAAAGGCAGAAATGTCTTTTCTTCTTTATACTGCGGGAAACCAGCATAGCTATACAGGCCCAGAGCCAAAATAATCATATGCTGATAAATAGAGAACAAAACTCCAATCTGGATTTTTCCCTAAGTGGGAAAGGTTCCAGCAAACAAGGGTAGGCAACGAACGTGTAAAGAATTATAAATGGGAAGTTCTAGCAAACTGTTCAGTAAGGTGGCATAATGTTAAATACATAAGATATTAACATAAATTTTCTTTGGAAGTTATATGCCAGTGCCAATGATTTTTAATATGAATGTAGTAAGATATGAATTTATTAGAAATTTAAAACATTTTATAACTTTTAAACCAATATGTTGTGAAATAAGTTTTCTCTTTAAGAATGTTCTGTTTAAGAATTGGTTTTCTGTTTAAGAATTATTTTTGTGAAATGAAAAAACCAAGGTTTCTGCATAAGCAGGGGTAACACAGAAAGAAGCTCTAACAGCTGGAGTCCTTTGACTTTACAGATGAGGGCAAGTCAATGTAGTTCAGCATCAATCAAAACCTGTCTCCAAATTCAGGCTTAGGCCCGATACCCACAGAACATATGTCCACCTACACATTAAGCACAGTGCAATTACTGATGGGCAAACTGCAAACTTTATAACAACTTGGCTCCCACATTTCTAATATGTTCAATATTGCACAATAACATCACCCATGAGATGTAGTCTCTACATGCACAGGGGGATTTGAGAGATACCAACACAGGTACCAGAGCAGGGGGAGCTCATTACTGGGAAGTCATTTTTGAGGTATATAATGTAGTTTTTTCATAGACAAAAACACAAGAACTGCTGAACCTATTGAATTGAATCTCCATTTCTTGATGATCAAGGGTGAAGGAATGACTTTGTGGAAGATATTTGCTAACTAAGCACATTTTGCTGACTGTATACAGAAATGAGTGGGTGAAATTCTGGGGGTTTTCTTGTCTTGTTCTATTGTGGTGTGGGCTTGGATTTTTTTTTCCCCACTTTTTAATGCAGGTGTTAGATGAGATGATCTAATGGTCCCTTCTGGCCCTAAGGCAAAGCGCAGCCTCCACTTGACAATATTCATGGAGCTTTCTAAACCCTTTTTACCAGGCCTTTGGGGAAGGAGGTTTCTAATAGGGAAGAATTTTATAGAGCAGAAAAGTGTTTGCCAGCAGAAATATTTGCTGTTGGCAGTTGATTGTTTTGGGGAGGAGGAAAGGTTTGCCAGGGTTTCCATTTGAAATGTCTTTTAAATCTTCATTAAAGGTGCCTGTGGTAATGCTCAGGCATGTCTTTGTATATTTTTCCCTAGAAAAAATAAATAGCTTTTTTTTCAAGACAGAGAAACAAGAGTTTACATATTATATCATGGCAAAGGTAAATTCAGTCTCACAGTTGTGTGTCTCAGGGGAAAAAATAGGGAATATGACTAACATCTGTCTCATGTCACCTTTCTCAGAAACAATGCTTTCCAGCTTTATAAATTCATCCATCTCTGCAGAAAACTGTCAGAGATTTAGAGAAGGAGGGCTGAACTTTGGTTAGCTCTGGTTCACCTAAGAGCACTGTGAGTTGCTCACTTTTGAAAAACAATGGCCACTTTTAAAAAGCAGGCCTAGAAACATTTATAAGAGTAGCACAAGGTAACAATGTGCTTTGTAACCATGGGTAAGTGATCAAACAAACAACTTGCCAACAACCAAGGTGTCAGACAGGTCATTGCACAGGTTATGCACAGCAGGCAGCCGCTCCGTGTCTGCAAACTGGGATAAGTTCAGGCGGTTTGTGGGCAGGAACACTGACAAAATGCAAGTTTTTTGCACTGTTTATCCATCCATAACTTAGAAATGGTAATAACTGCTGGGAAAACACTCTGCCTTGGACCTGCTGCCGTCAGGAGGACCCTGGGAGCAGAGGCCAGCACCAGGAGCCCATGCTGTGCTGCACAATCTGTCACTGAACTGCCTGAATAGTGCCCACGACAACCTTTTGTCCCCACCACAACAGTGACAACTGGCCCTGCAGCTCATGGGTGCTGCAGGGTGGGGTGTCCTGCGAGGGGACAGATGTCATTAAGGAGAGATGTACAGCAGGCACCGTGGCTTGTGGGGCACACAATGCCCGCAACATCCAAAGGCCATATGTAGTGATCTCATTAGTTCCTTGATTGCCTCCTGCACAGGCTGTTGGAAATGTTTAAAAGTGCAAGTTCAAAAGGGAAAGTGATGTATCATGTTTGGATTTTCTCCTTCAGTCATGCAAAACAAACAGAGAACCTGCTGTGTTTGGAAGCCAGAATTTTTAGAGACTAAGGCATATCTTAATTGTGTCTCTGTTATGTGGCTTTGCTTCACACTGAATTTCACTGCTGTCTGCCACAGTCAGAGAGTCCAAAGAGGTATTGAAGATATGTAAAGTCCTTTGGGCATTTTCAACCTGAAATATTTATCTGCTTGGTTCTGTTTCTGTCCCAGGAGTTATTTATCTTCTGTTAGGAATTTAAGGGAGCCATCTGCAGAATTTCTGGGATGTTCATCTTTAGCTATGGCTGTGAAGAAAAACACATGAAGTGGGTAATGTTTTACTCTGTTCTTTTCAGTTTTATTTCTCTGTTCTCAGTTTAAAATCAGTATTATAGGCAGACTCATGTTCACCACCTAAGTCTGGTGTGTTTGCCTACAGCCTGCTTTGACAACATTGGGAAAATTTTGCTGTTGGTGCCCAGCAGCACATTGCACTATCCTCACTCCCTGTTTTCATCATTGGGAAGTTCCCTTCTAGTCCCCTCTTTATGCTATTTAACTATGATTTCCCAGCTTTCTCAGAAGAGCATGTTTCTGCCTGAACTGGCAGCCCTTTTACAGCAAACATGATGTGGAGAAAGTTTTCTGGGCAAGATTTTTAACAGAGGCTACGACTTCGTTTTCAGAAGGATTTATTCAATTGCAATTGACAACTTTGAAAAAACTGTAGACCCTTTAACTTTTAAACCTAACACAAAGAGATGCTGTTATATTTCTTACATACAGTTGAGTATGTTTAAACTGATGCAAAGGCATCTTGGATGCTTTGGCAAACAAAGGCATCAGTAAAGATTTTTCTCATCTTACCTTCCCATATAATTTACAAACTCTCTAGTGAAATGCAAACTCTCTAGTAAAAAGTGTCATTAGATATTATTATAGACAATAATTAGTAGGAATTGCATTCTGTAAGGGTTCTTCTGTTTATCTTTCACTCTCCTGTTCTCTCTGATTTTTTTACTATGGGGTGTAAAAATTAGTCTTGATTTTGGATTCCCAACTCAACTGTTAATTTAACTGCTAATTCCCATGTCGGCTTTTTCCTGAGCTTGGCTGTTGTCATAGTTCTGAGTTCAGAGTCATTGTGGTCCCTATTGCCTCACATCTAAAATCAATCAGCATAGCCCTTAATTACTCTATTTGTTCTCCACGGACTGTCTTTCCAGAAGGGATCATTAATCCCTTCACCCACATTACAGTGCATTGCATTCCCTCTGTCTCCAATTGAGAATGCCTGTGTAGAGTGAATTTGGGATTGGAACAGGAAAATGGTGTGGTATTAGTGAAATATGGCAAATAGTTCTCTGCCTGAGGTATTAGCTCATCCTGTAAATATTTTACATGACTCTGAACTGTGTTTGCAGGCTACACTGGACTGGCTTTGAAAACCCTCACTGTTCTGGAGTACTCCTAAAAGGTTTGTGTCTGCTGACTGAATGCAGTGGAGTGTCCAAATCCTGAGGGCAAGTCCACCCTTGTGTCTCCCAAGTGGTGGTGGCTGAGGTTGGAGTCATGGTCCTTTTGTGCATATTAGATTTCTGGTAAGATATCCCAGGGCAGCACATTAAAATTGGCTTCAATATTAGTAATTTCCTGGCTGCTCTTTCCCTTTAAGGAAGACCCTATCTATGCCTGTGACATAAGAATAAGTACTTTAATGTAAATATTTTCCAAGTGGAATTAGTCATTATTAACACAGTTCTGAAGGCAAATAAAAACACTGTGTGTCAGCAAAAACATTATTATTAAGGAAATCAGATTCAAACCACATCATGATTCATAGAGCACCTGACTGGGTTTTTTTCTTTTTGCTTCTTCTTTTTTCCTCTTCACTAAATATGAAAATATCTTATGGGGCATCAGGTTTTTCAGAAAGCTTGTGCTGGTGTCTGCTAAACTGGAAGAAGGAAGGAAGATGCCGTGGGTAACAAGGATCTGGTGAAATTTTGTGAAGCAAGGAAGTAGTAGTGGTGATGAAGAAATGAAGTAGTAGTGGTGATGGAGAAATGTAGTTAAATTATGTTTAAGTAAATTCTGAATTTCCCTCATAGTTCCCCCTCAGTTTTTCACACTGTACTGAGAAACATTCTTGCAGGGACAATTAGAGTTTTGGTGCAGGTCTGAACTTCACTGCCAGAGGGATAGAGAAGGACTCCTCTTAAGTTGCTGTTGCTCTAAACTGACTGCAAAGAGTACTTCTGATTTTTAATTTTTTTTTCTTCTTTAAGAATATTTAAATGGAATCACATCAATTTGGTAATAGATTTTTACACTGTTTGTAATCATCTCTTGGAAAAAGAGAGGATGAAAGATATATAATTAATGGCAAATAATTGAGCTTATAATATTTTAAGTAACTAAATTTTAGTGGGTTTAGCTGGTTTTTTTTTCTTTCATTTTTCATCAAATAAGTCTGCTATGCTCTGTACCTTCCTTTCTCAGGTCTCTTAAATCACATCTGAACCTCTTTTATGAGGCCTAAGGGAAAGTCAAAGGTTATGTTCCTTACTTTCTTTTGTAAATACGTTACAGTCCATTTCATCTAGAATCTGGCTCTTTTCACAGCTGGTTGTTGACTCAGTTGTAAAGGCTCTGCTCTGATTTAAATCACTTAATAACCTGTCTTTTTTGATTTTTTTTTTCAAATATGAAGAACACTAATATTAATGTAGTTGAAGATTCAAAAGAGTATACCCTGGAATTCTAAAAGTGTGTTATATTTCCTTTGTAGATCTGGTATGTGCAAAATTAAAAAAAAAATAGTCTTCATCCTAACCCACATTTTAAAAAAAAGACTGCATATTCAGTTTTAAGTAATACTCAGAGCAAATAATTCACTGCTTAGTTTATATAAAAAAATCCACCAAGTTTTACCAGATTCTTTTCCAACTGAAATGAAGCAAGAGGACAGGAATGCATATTAAGATGAATGACACTTATTTCAGAGGAATGGATGATTGATGCACTTTTCATTGTCCAAAACTCATGTTCTAATCTCTGGGAAGTGGTTTTATTCTCTTTGCTCCCTCAGACCTAATCAGTAAATCAGCTATCAGAACTTATGTTGAGACGCATAAATTTATCATCCTGATTTTGGTGCAAATTTCATTATTTGAGGAAGTCAGGAGTTTTGTCCTTTTCTGCCTTTTATTAAAAATAATAATTTCCACAGATTTCACAGGCTCTGTGAATATGAATACAAGAATTTTGTTTACAGAACTGTGTTACAACATTGAAAGTCATTGAAATAATTGAAAATCATTGAAATCAAGTAGGTAATGAAGTCAATGGAAGGAAACAAGACCAGTTCTTGGGAATATCCCTGGTGACACCCCTGCCTGTGCTTGGGGCTGCTTTCCTTCCATCACATGTGCACTGCAACACTTGCTCTTCTCTCAGTTGGCCATGATTACTTTAAGGGCTTTGACTCTTGGGCCAAGTTCACAGATTTAGGGAAACAAGTGCATTTCCCAGGCACAAATATAAAAATTTGGTACTTTTGCTGTTTTTAAAACAGAAGGAACACTGGCAAGCACCATGGTCTTTTGTGTGAGGAATTTACCAGTGTTTGGGGGAATGTTCTCAACTTTGCATGTTCTGCTGGCTTTATCTGTGAAGCTCAAATCAGGATCCTGTTTTATCTGCAGCTGAAGCTGACAGCTGGGAAAGGAGGATAAAAACCTTTGGGGTTTTGGCCCATCATTAACTGCTTTATAGTGAAAACTTCTAAGTGTCTTAGCTTAAAAATGTAATGTGCATTCTCCAGCAGTACATGTTTGTTCTTGATTCTGTGATCTCTCCTTTTCTTGCCAGAGGGATAGGTGGATTTGCTGTGCTGTGGAAATATGACTAAAACTTGGCCTGAAACTTAACAAACTGTACACTCTCTGCTTATAACTATTAAACCACGGGTTAGCAGATCTATTTTTAAATCAGCAGCAACCCTGAGCCCTGAGAATCCTCTTTCTGCACTAGACATGAATACAGGTGATGGAGCTGAAGGAGCTGAACCCTTCATCATGCAACTCTGAGCAGCCCATTGTTCCTCTTGTTCATCTATCAAAGCTCTGGTTTCCACTCAGGTTTCTGGTTTTTGCTACAGCACTCTTCCAGTGCTTCAAGATCTTTTTGTACAAAAAATGCTTTTTCTCCTCTATCCTCTCCCAGATTGACTTTACTATTCTATGACTCAGACAGCTTTTTTGTATTTTTTTCTATGAAATGACACAAGTACCACATATGTGCACTGTTTTGTTCTTGTACAGACAGAATAAATAGGAATGATAACAGAATCCCTCCCACAACACAGAATGGAAACAGCTCAGCCAACCTGGAAATCCTCAATATGGTGCAAAGCTGTGGCATCAGTTTTACAGTGATTTGTATAGCTGGGGTCCCTCTGATCATTGACCAAATAAATGCATCCTCCTTCTATTATATTTTCCATCCAATGTCTGCCTCTTCTATATAAAAACGTTGCTGAGTCTCTGTAAATACCCATTCTGCACCTGCAGACTACTGCTTTGATGGTGTAGACAAAAAGTATTGCTGTCCTCTTGGATGAATGTAACTCCTTATTCGCCTACAGCATGCCCAGTCAACTTCCATCTGGAGATTTTTAATTGGGAAGAAGGAGGTGGCAAATCTTTCCTTTTAATTGACAGTAGAATAAAAATAGCATATCAAATACATTTTATCTGCTAGGGTTGTTAGGGCTTATCATCCTCATTTTTAGTTGCCTTCTGAGTAATGAAAAGCAGAACCCGTACAATTTTTCTTTGGAAGAAAATAACCAGACCATGGTGCTGATAGCTCAGGAAAGAAGCCATGTGAGGCCATTGAGGCCCTGTGCAGCCCCGTGCCCAATTACAGTGGGGGCTGAGTCCAAAGAATAGTGGCAGAAGAAGAGAACAATGAAATGCTCCCCACGTGCTCTCGAGGTATAGACAAGTCAATCCATCATGAGTGCACAGCCTAGCATCTGGGAGATCCAGATGATACACACTGGAGCTTTCCTGGATCAGCACTAGTGTCTCTATTGTTGCCTTTTAAAAGCACTTTTCTAGTGAGGCCTAGGGCATGATTGAAATGCTTGTTATTGCAATTGCTCTGCTTCAATCAATCTTCATGTGTGATACAAGGCTCAGGCTCTTTATCTGCCCCTTGTGCTTGCAGGTTTTAAGAATGCACTTACTGACCTAAGAGCTAAAAATTTATTTTATGTCAACTGTATGCATGTACCTCATAATAAAGAGAACACATTTTAATTGTGATTCCAATTGCTCAGAGCAAAAATATTTGTTTTAACTGACTGATTCCCAGACAAACCTTCATCCTGCTGTGTTTATGGCTGTGTCTTTCTAATGTACATTCCTGTGGATTATTTTGCAAGCCTTCCCATGGGTGTGTTGAGCATCCAAGCATCCTTGCAAACAGTTACTGCAGATTTATAGCTATAATTCAGGTGAATCATCATTCCCCTTGTTAAAGTTTTACAGCAAAATATTTGGCTAAATGCAAATGGGAGAGGTCTATTTAGGGATCAGATTAAAAGCAACCTAGGTTTGTCATGCAAAGAAGAAAATTGCCTTAGACGTGCATTTTATTTAGATTTGATAATTCCACAGCTGGGCAGTTTGTTTAAAAGTTAATTGCTGCCCTACTGTCAGATTCTCAGGGTCTGATTCACTGTCAGTGTGTTATCAGCACAAGACCCTCATACAGAGTTTCTGGGGTGGGAAGCTGATGTCAGCAATCATTTGCAGGAACCCTCTGCCACAAGTGCAAAAGGGTTAACGTGACCTCAACACACATGGTGCTGACCTGGGTAGCTGGAGGATGCATTGACTCACAGCATCACTGCTGGGGCTCTGCAAACTCTGGCTATAAACAAACACCACATTTGTTCCTGCAGACGTCCAGCTGTCCTTTCTCAGTCCTGCACCATGAATATGCTTAAAAGTGCTTTGTCATCAGGAGATGCTTTAAGTAATCCATTATATTATTTTGAACTTAGATAAAACCCATCTGTGGGCTATGTGGTCAAGGAGGCACAGGCCAAAAGCTGTGCTGGCACAAATCAGATTTGATCTGGTGAATGCTTATTGTTATCCTGGAAATAGAAACAGAAGAGCAAATTCAGCTGCCCACACTACAGCACCTAAGGGCCTCTGAAAATGGAGGAGTAACATGAAGAATTAAAAAATACCTTAAACCTGAATTTCAGGTCAGAAAATTGAAATGCCAAACTTTCTGCTTCATTCCAGTCTGGCTGTTTTATTCTCATCCTTTTTTTCAGTAGTGATTGTGCTTTTTTTTCCCTGTTGTTCGCTGGTTCATTGACCAAAATGCTCTTGTTCTCGTTGGAGTGTTTATATGTGCTCATGTTCACTAATATGAGTAATTGTAAATAGCACCATCCTGCAGAGGTCTGTTTGTTCAGAATTCAACCACAATTATTTAGTGGGGAAGAAGTGACCATATCATTCTCTGCTGTGCCCAGAGAGCTTCAGTGGCTTTTGGAGGAAAAGTGAAGCAATTGGAAGATCTTACAGAACTCTGTGACCTGCTTTAGTTTTGTGACCTAAGAAAATTTTGATGTTTACTGGTCATGCTGCAACTCTTTGTCCCATTCTCTTTCCCGTGTCCCTATAAACAAAGAAAATTCTGCTAAAAATCACCTATGCTCAGGAAAATTTAGTACAGCAGTGTGTCTAGAATAGATTTTTAAAAGAATTATGTTTCTCAAGTAATAATACAATGTTCAGCTTCTGAAATAGCTTCCAGCAGAGGATTTCATAGCTAAGTTCCTTGCCTCTTTCTACCACAGTCATTTGAGGAGAAAGTCATCCCATTCTGCAGAGCAAGGAGCTGAAAGAAGAAATAATGACAGGAATTCTGTGCTGACTGGCAGATGTCCATTCTCTCATTTCCGCCTCATGGCTGTGATTCCTGGCCCAGCTCTGCCTTTATAAGCTGGGTTTTCCTTCTGCATCATCCTGGAACCCAAACCAACTCCTGCATGGTGACTGCTGAAGGCACAAATCCTCTGCATGGAGATCCAGTCACTGGCACTTGTGCAACGCCTGGTACAGCCATTCAGAGCTCCTCAGCCAGGCCTAGACCACCTCTTATTACGCTGTTTTAGGTCATGTTTTAACACAGACCAACTAGCTTTCAAAAGGAGTTTTTCACCTTCTTTTAGGCCCTTCTTTAGCCTAAGGGAATAACTTTATAACAGCCCTAAAGCAGGTGTAAAATAACCGGCTCTAAATATTAATGCAGCCGAGCCTTCTTGGTTATATTCCCTTAACAAAGCCCTTGGCCCATGGACAGTTTTACCTGGTGAGGGCTCTGATCAGGCAGAACTGCCCTTCCCTTGCCCACCTGCAGGGGAGGGGCTGGACACAGAGGAGATTGGTTCCTCTGGGAGCTTTCTGTGTAAGGCTTTCATAGTACTTTTATTGCCAAACATCCTTAAGAGATGGAGGCACAAATTGGAATAGAAGTAGGCAGAAAGAGTTCTGGAGAGCTCTGAATCAGTGCTTCAGGTTCAAGAGGGATGGAAGTTCAGCATGTGGCTTCATGTAGAGTCCTGACTTCAGCACGTTTGTTTGGTTTGCTGGTTTGTTTGTTTGTTTTCTTTTTCTGTTTTCTTTTCAGTCTCTCCCCATGAATCACACAGGGCACTGAGGCCAGCCATCATCTCAGAGACCTCACACCAGACATAAAGCAATGACCACTGAATTTATACAGGGCTCATTAGTGTGGTGGCTTCTTGGATGCACTGTTTTCTACACCTACAGATAGTAAGTGGTGAGTACTGCCACAAAGAAAACCAGTTGTTAACCAAGAAAGTTATGTACCTTGCCCAAGGACACACTTTGAAGTGGCTGGTTCCACCCAGGTGGATTTTTGTGGTGCACCACTGAAAGCAATTCAGTTTAGCATGAGTAGAATCACCCATACAATCTTTTTGCAGCAAGCTACAAACCCCAAGTTTTCTATACTAACAGTATGCTTAGTATCAGTTGACTGCTGACTGCTTTGTTTCAAGGGATTAGAAATTAGTTCAGATTGAAATGGGAAGAGGTAGAAACAACACTAATTCCCAACTGTCACTGTATTTCTCATTTGCTGTACTGAGAATCTACAATTGTGTAATTGTGAAGACAATCTTAGACTCTTTTGTGCTTGAGAATACAGTAAGTTATGTTTTACCTGTCTGTCTCTGGAGAAGAAAAGCTTTAATTAAGTCTTACTTTAATTACGTCCCATCTATACAGTACCTAAAAGCATTATGAGAACATGTCATTTACTATATCCCTGCCTTCTGGGAAGGTTTAGATGCTGCATCCTCTAATACTGTAAAAAGTTCCAATTGCTGTTATTAAATGAATATATGAAACAAGTTTATTAATATAGGCATTGTTATAATAATTGCTAAGTAGTGGTGAAAACCTGAGTGGTTAAAGTACAATCTGGAACTTTCTTCCACCAGAGGAAAATATTAGAATTCTATGTTCATTAGAAATTCTGCAGTGCTGGTGGTCCAGCACTGATGATGTGGTGTGGCTGGTGTCCTGGATCAGAACCTTATTTCACAAAAATTAGTATTTTACCAGTGTCAGTGGTGACACTGTACATTACCATTCTGTGCTGTTCCAAGACATAGTTTAATTAAAAACCACCTGCTCTTTCCAGGTTGTCTTATCCTAATTAAGCTAATGAGAATGTCATCACTTCTGATATTTATAGAAAATAATGTCCTTGAAATGAACTTTTGAGTATTATTTTGTTACAAGCTGGGAGTGCTTATGAGGAGGAGATTATTAGAAATGTGCATAAATAAAACTTACAGTTTTGTAGAGGTCCTTGATATCCTTTACCAAGTATCCATCAGTCTTCCTCAACCTGTTAACTTAATAGAAAATTAAGCTGATAAAAGTAATAAGAATGAACAGCCATGGACTTCCCTGCATCTTTCCCACCTTTTGTAAATAACTTAATCCTCAGTGAAAAGTCCTAGGATAGCAGTAGGTGTTTTAAATATTTTAAATAATTTAAACAGAGTGCTATATGTTTTCCACTGATGAGACTTTTGATACCTTTTTAAAATATATCGTTTTCCTATTGTTTTTTATATTACTTTTCAAGTTGTCACAGCTTGACATGTGAATCTGCTTGGTTAAAAGGTAAACAAGCTTGCAACAACTGAAAATGACATTTGTCTTTATGCATCAAAGTAAATATTGTTCACTTGAAGATGACACATCTCCAGGGCAGCAGACTGACTCCCCTGAAGGTGAATGTGCATCCACGCAGGATGCATAATTTGGATTGTTTTTGCCCCACCCCTGTTTACTTTTGCCCTCCAGTCAGTTATGTTGTCCAGACCTGTTTGTAGTCAGTTGCATTATCCCACAGCCTTTGGTGTCTTCTGCCCTGAAAACTTGAACTCTGAGGCCATGCCCATGCAAAAGAATGGTCTGGAGATTTTTGTATCAGCCAGGTTTGGTTTTATTCTCCTCCTCATGAACAGATCACTGTCTTCTCTGACTGCAGTGATTTGCAAAGCATATGATTCCATCAATTCTGAATCCAAACTAATATTTAAAATATCTTTTTCCCTTTCTAAGTGAAATGAGGCAACAAGAAAGTCATGATATTTTGAAGGGAAAATTTGAGAAGTTGTGGTAAGAAGCCCAGGGACACAAATACCACAATGAGCTTCCAAATTTATCTTCAGGCTGAATAATATGACTTTACACCCAGCCAATTTTGCTGATAGTATGGATTTAACCTTGGACACAAACTAATTGTTATTTTTTGAAGAATTTTGTCCATATTTAGCACTGAGGCCTACTTAGAAGAATGCAATAGTGCTGGAAACACCTTATCAGAGGAGTGTGTGTAGCAGATAACAGAGCAACAATGCATGCAGCTTATCTTTAGGGAACTGATCTATCAAAGGGTGTCTGTCCTCTCAGCTCCTGGTATTCCCTAACATGCCCTGTGTTCCAGTTCCAGTCTCAGAGATTTTGTTCCTTCAGGGGAGCCACAGACAGATGACATTTGAACTCCCAGCACACCAATGACATGGAAGCATTTCTCAGAGTGCTGCTTGCTGCAAGGGAGGGGATTGCTTTCTAACATCTCCAAACTCCTTGCAGTTGCTCTCAAGAAGGTGAGGTGTTAATGCACAGGGAAAGTGAATGTCTTCCTCACCTATTCTACTACTGCACAGCATCAAGGACTTGTAACCAGGTCACCAGCATCCAAAAAGCACAAGATATTTTTGTATAAATTCTTTTGTTTACCAGGCCTCCACTTTGCTGTTCAGAAGCATAAGACACATAATTGGCCGTGGTTTTGTTGAGTCTTATTTCCACTGGGGATATGTCAGCATGGATAAGCAGTGCAGTGGTGCAGTGGAGTATAATCTGGCCAGGACCTGGCAGCCATGCTATGAGTTTCAGAGATTTTATACAGTCTTCAGGAAGATACACCCTATGTGTATGTAGGGCTGAATTGGATGTGATTTCCTGAAGGAAGAGAGCAAGGGATGCAGGACCAGGTTTCAGAAGTCAGAGAAAGAAATGTATTTTAATAAATATACATCCCTTCCCGTGCACCAGAGCATGGAGGGAGTGGTGCATGTGCTGTGACACTTTTTGGGCGATACTTAGGAAAGTATTACAGGTCAGTGAAGCTTAACTCTGCTGTTATCCTACACTTGTCTGTGCAGATTTGGAAATCTTGAAACGTACAAAAGGCAGATGGAGAGGCAGAAAATGATGTAAAATGTACAGAGATAATCCCACTTTTGAGAGCAAAGGCTGCAATTTATTCTCTGCTTTCCTTCTGCCTTCCTATTTCAGTTAGGACCAGGGTGAGCCTGATCATCCAATTACTGGCCTTCAGAGTGTTTCACATGGGCAGCCTCTGGATTAAAGAAAAAATAATTGAGTGACCAGTGTTCTCACCTAGTTTTCAAAAGGTAACAATAAGCTTCATTTTAATACTTCCACTTCCTGGTTTCTGGCATACAGGCTAGGTGACACATTATTCCTAGAGGCCTCTTCAGAAACACCATTTTTGTAATTTCTCATATGTTTCACTAGGACTCTGCTGGGCTGATGTTTTAATAAATCCTACATGCTTGTGTTCTCATCCTCCTCACCTCCTTCATTTTCAACCAGGTATCAGTTACACTAATAGCCTTATATGTCTCCTGGAAGTTGTTCTGTTAGACTGGAATCTGGTTCACTGATGCATAGAATTTGCATGAGAGCACACCAGCTTTTCATTCACTGTGGAGTGTCTCCTTTGCCACAGTTTCTTTTTGCTTGTGTATATGACTGTAATGTAGTTTTTTCCCCTCTAGTCTACCTGAATTCCAGGAGCAGTTAGGGAAGGAAAGCAGCAAAGAATTGCCATTAGGCATGGTAGAAGTATTCTTTACTGCTTGATACTTCTGCATTTGAAGGATTGATTATCTTTTCTTTGATAACACCCATATTTCTCTCTCTGTCTTCTATTTTTAATAGTTTCTGAAATTCAAAGAAATGCTTTCTCTTTTCCCTGTGCTTAGGGCTATTAACTGTCTTGATAGTAAAAGTGTCTTATGCTTAAGTTTTGTCAAGCTAAGGGTTTCCTTGCAGAACTGCTACCAGAAAATTAGTTTAGTGTACAGCTTTCTGAGGCTTATTGTTGCTGTGACTTGAATCTCATATAAGGCTTGAAAATAAATCAGGCCCCCTCTTTAGAAAATCACACCAGTACTGTTTCTTTGGAAACATTTGCCAGTGTCTCACATTTAAATAATGGTGAAGATAGATATTGAAGCTAAATAATGGCCAATTGTCTTCAGTGTCCTGTAAGAGTCAAGGACACATCAGGGCTTCATGGCTGTCACCATGCAGTCCCTGACAACGCAGGGGATTCCCAGAGTGACAGCATGAATAGTGTGCTGACCTTTCTCTTCCCAAGTTTGCTGCTTGCCCCTCAGCGGAGGCAGGGGGACAGGAGCTGGCTGTTGTCATTTGCCTTCCTGCCTAGAACTCTTCATCCATCACACCGCTCTTACAGATACTCCCCTGGATAGTTACACCCTAGTCGTTCTAATAGGGAGAGTGTTTTTGTTAAGCAAACATGTAAAATCATGTAGGCAACACTGTGATGTGTGAATAAGGATTCAAATTTGATGTATCTTGTTTGCTTGTAATGATATAGGATTTTCTTTTCATTTAAAGCTGAGGTCACAGATAGTTCTACAACTCTTCTTCTATCTGTGTCACCTTTTGAACACAGTTGTAGCTCTGTCATCTGTTTTGATAGGCTACAGATGAGACAAAGGTATGCAGCTCTTTAATCTTTTTCTGCTAGGATGAGGTTGAAAGAATTCTGGATTTAAGCCCCACTTCTGTTTCCTTTGGCTTTCAGAGATCCAAGATGCTTCTTTGTGCTTTTCAGCTGTTAACCTGAGTTAGCTCTGATCTGGGTTGTGGCCACAAGTGTCTCTACATGGGACAATTATAAATTGGGGAAGGCATGAAGGAGCTGGCATCCTGTCACAGGCTGGTCATGGGCATTGTGCCTTCAAAAGGAGGAAAGTAAGAATATTTCTGTCATGAATATATTTGAGGATGAAATACATTAAGTGAGTGTGTGGTACACTGGGTTACTGTAATAATACAAACAGAGTCTGGAGAGCTGTTTGGCCCTCTCTCAGTGAAGTGTCATAGGGTGGTTGAAATATAACAAATTATTTGGCTTCTCATGTTTTATCCTCTGCTTTGGCAATTTCTGCATGTTTTCAGGACTCTTTAAATTATTTTGTTCTGTAATTTTCCTTAAGAACTTAGCACACTGTGGGTTTCCCCTTAGGAATATAAGCCAGTTAACGATGGAAACTTCCAGAGTTGGATGGAGTCAAATTATTAAAATATGCAGCTCTTCTATGGTATAATGGTCTCTCTCTGTGGTATTAATCCTTCTCCTTTTCATACAATGCACTTGAAATGCTGCTTTTCTTTGTAGGTGGCAAGTATTGTCATAACTTCACTTCAAGAACTATTCACCTTTTAAATGGAGAAAACAGTTCTCATTGTACTTCAGCTAGAGAATAATCCCTTTTCTTTTGCTCCTTCATCCTCCATGGCACGCTGATGATAAGTGAACTCTCAAGCAGTTACAATTTCACAGGAGCTTTCATGGATTGCAGAGCTCTGGGTTTTTCAGATACCACGCGTTCAATCAGCACCACTTGGAATGTCTCTCTGTTTTTAAATCTGACCTGTTAATGTCACTACATTCATCCTAAATGCTGCATTTTACAGTGGGATTTCTTGTGGTTCTCCCCTTAATGTCTTCTCATTCTTTTTTTCTGAGCAGCTGTTGGTAGCTCTCCCTACTGCTGTCAGCTCTTAAACCTCTGCATTACAAACTGCAGGCCAGGGTGAACATACTGCATTAAATCAAGGTCTGCAAAGTTGGCTTGAAATACACATTAGGAGACCAAAAATAAAGAGAAATGGAAAACTGAGCCATTCCTAATGTAATGTCCAAAACTTAGTTTATACTTTGATCCGTGACTATCTAGCACATTAGAAACTTTTAAAATAATATTGCATACAAAAATCCAGCTGGTGACATTCTTACTGTGCTGCAAGTACAGAAACAATACTACCAGTGTTAGGGCCACAGTGCTGCTTCATCAGATAAAGAAACAGCACAAGAAAGGCCCCTCTGGAAAGACAGGGATGTTTGAAAACTAATGCTGAGTGCTGTAAACCTGAGACCACTCCCTAAATGCATCAGTTGATAATCCATTCTAGTCCCCAGTACAAGCAAAAACATAGCAGAGAATTATTAATTACATCACCACACCTATATAGTAGGGTTCTCTGTAGTTATGTAGGAGTTGAGGGTATTCAAGCAGTTTCTTTTGATGAAGTAATCGGGCTGCTTCTGGGGTCTGTTTCAGCTGCTAGGGGCGTGCTTCAAATGTAAATGACTGCCAAATGGATTCCTTCTAAATTCCAGCCAATTAAAATACATTTAAAGTGCAGCTGGTGGAGAGCAAAAGGCTTATAATTGCATAAGAAATGTTTGAGTATGAAACAAATCCTTGAAGTTTAGTGAAGAGTGATTATTAAATACTGCATTTCTGGAGAAGTAGAGCAAGCAAACAAAGGAGCCTTCCGAAAGTACAGTCAGAGGCAAAGATGACACTTTTACCACCAAGTTAAAAGAGACAAAGCCGGGAGTGTGTTTGTTAGGGTGTCAGTTTTCCACCCTTGGCTCTTTAAACCATGCAAGTTTGGCAGCTTGCCCTATGTGGTGCTGCATACAAATATTGACAGAACAGTGTGGTATTTGTTAAACCCCTTCTTGGGAAGCAAGTGATTGAAACTCTGAAGGAAGATCTGAGAACTGCAGACATTATATTTTTTCTCAGTAGCACTATAATATTTACAGAATGAAACAGAAAATAGTGAATGGGGTGTAATGAATGACCTTCCTTTTCTGCTTTGCCTTGTAAGTAAGGACAGATTTTTTTTGTTTAATGCTTTAAATGTTATTGTAAAAGAGGTTTACAGCTAGTAGCACTGAAAGATGCCATTAACACTTTTGATTTAACCTCATGTTTTGGGGAAAAAGCTTGGCTGATAGAACAGACCATGTAAATAGGTGAAAGACTTTGCACAGGAAGTTGCTGTGTGCAGACACTGTGGATAATGTGTCCTATAGAAGCAGGAGCCTTGCAGACGTTTTAATTCACATCTGTATTTCAGTGTTGGTGCTTTCCAGACATTTTATGCTGTGTCTGCATCTGCCTAGAAGTGAGATTTCCAATTATTCTGCCTCTACTCTGCCTTAGTAAAATTTAATCTTAAATCCTCAGTAAAATTTAATCTTAATCCTGTTCAGTAGATCATTGTACTGATTCTAGAAATGGAAACAAAATTTTTATAGGCAGTTCAGAGAGGTTTTTTTCTATGTAATATTTTATTGCCTTTAACCTTTTGATAGAAAACAAATAACTGAAATCAGGTGAATGTAAAGTGTTCACTATGCTATCTCAGGTTTTTCTTAGTTGAATCAGGAAGTAACTAATGGAATATGAAAAGAAAATTGTTTTCCACAACTAACAAATATTGGTTTCTACCTGTGTTGTATCTTACCACACAAAATTCACCTGAAATAATTTGAAATTCCTGATTGCTTTCTCTTCTAACATATCCTACTCAATAAGTCTGTTTTGACTTCACTTTTGTTAACTGTGAGTAAAAACTCCTGCAAAGTTTCTAGTGACAGATCACATTGCAGCAGTGGGGGTTCAGTTAAATGTGCCTTGTTAATTGTTAATGTGAAAGTAGCACAGAGCACGTGCTGAAGAAGCCTCATAAGAAGTAAGCTTATTGCCAAAATAAAATCAAGTTTTAAAGACATTTGTCATGAAACATAAAGACAAGTACACATACACTGAAAATAACTGAAATGCAGTTAATCCCAAAATATTAAAGAGAAGAAACACAAAAAATCTCTGAGTTGAGAGGTTGGTTTTCTTTTTGAAATACCCTTATTGATTGTCAATCATTACAGAGGGCAACCCATTGAATAGAGCGGAACTACTTTGTTTCACAGTCCAGCTGATTCCCAGTCACTGTTGAAAAATTAGGGTCAATGTTAATAGCAATATATATGATGGAAGTAAATAAGTCTGTGTGTTTATGAAACCAGTATGTATAAAAAATTTTTAGCAGGACCTGGCCCATAGCAGCATTAAAAGTTTCATTCAAGCTCCACAGCAGTAAGGATACAGGAAGGTGCAAACAACAGTTAACTGATTGTAAGACACATTTTTTATTAGTTTTGAGATCTATAGACATGTAGTGCAACATAAGTCATTTATTATTACAAAAGACCAAATAACTCCTTTCTAGAGTTGCAAAATGAGGAAGCTGATGACTAAATGTAGACTCACTGAAAAGCCAGCTCATGGTTTTCTTTTTCTAATGGAATCTGAGGGCTAACAAAACTTGTTTCAAGGTAAACCTCTGTCTTAAACAGGTTTGACTCAGTATAAATCAAAAGATAAATCTAGATCCTCCTGCATAATAACATTTTTCATGTCATTTACTTTTCATTTCTGCATATGTGCAATGATGGATGTATTCCCTATGCCCAGTGGTTCATGTGATTTATCAGTTACCTTAAAGAAAGAGAGGGAGGTGCTTAGGAAGTGGTCAAACAAACAGGTGCAGAGGATGCATTAGCCCTCTGTATTTCCTTCTTGATCTCATTGTACCAGCAGTGAGCTGGGGTTTGGATGTTTGCAAATTAGAGCCTCCTTTGCTGCACAATTAATCAGGGATTGAGTGTCTCTGGGGAACTCACTGGCCTGCAGGAACTGCTGCCTGGGCTCTGGAGCTTGGGGGAGCTTAGGTGAAGCTGGTGAGAAACCTTCCCAACTGCCCTGCACTTTGGCACAGGTGTGGATGAAACACTCTGGGAACACTTAAAAATTTTTTAGGTGTCCCCAAGGCTAAATATCCTTTGGAAAGCTGGCTTTCTGGATTATTTCCTTGGATATTAGCCCTTAAATTCTGCCAAAACTCAGGCAGATTTCTATTGGGCTTCTCCCCAGAATGACTTGCTGAAAAGTTGTACAACTTTGGTGTGTCTCCACAGGGAGAATTACATAAGTCTGACTGAAGGGTCGACATAATTTATAATGGCAAGCAGATGAGAACTTGCCTGGAGTTTTCCCCTGGGTGGTTTTACTCAGTGATTCTGTACAGTAAAAGCCACTACTACTTCATGCCTTTGGCAGGTCAAACTGAAATTTTTGGGTATCTGAATATATACCCTCCTTTATTAAAAGCCTCACATGGAGCCTACACTGGTTATACTGCCCATAGGACTGGGGAATGGCTGTTCTGCTGGTTTCCTGAACAGTGAAGTGCACTTTGGTTTCTACATTAAAACATCTATTAATTTTAGGTAGGATTTACTATTCCTTCACTGAAGATTTTTTCTGGTGCTCTAGAGAATTCTGGAGGACAGTCTGGCCCTATATTTAAGGAAAGTGGTACAGCAGTGGAAGGATATGAAGCAAATTATTGGATAAAGATGAAAGTTTGACCCAACCTGAAGCCCGGGTAGTAGCAAAATTCCTTCTACCTGGGCAGAAAGGGGATTTTTTCTGAGCATGTGTTATTCTCCAATTGTTGTCAGGATGGAGGCGTCTGCATTTATATGGTGCTGCATCTCAATCCTTGACAATGCCTCATGTATGATAGAGTACAAAGGAAGGTATTGACCTCAGGGAGGTGCTGCCCTGTGTCAGCCCTGGTAACTTTGAGGATTGGCCCTGGTTTCTGTGGTTTCTGAACTGCATGACCTGTGTTTCTCTGCCACTGCTCTGTCCTCCACTGTGCTCACTAGAGCTGGCCCTGAGCTCCACAGTCGTCCTGGCACAGGGACAGAAATTAACTGTTTGCAGTAGGAGAGTGTGGGAGGAGTGTGTTTGCTTGGAGTACTTTTAGTGCACCTTTCACAGTTCTTTCCTAACCTCATTATCACTCCAGCACTCTTGGTCTGTCCTCACAGGTGAGGCAGTAGTGTAATGGGATTTGAATGCCAGCATTTTGCCTCTCAGTGGACAATGGTGTAATGGTCTTTATAGGGATTTGCCAAACACCAGAGCAACTTGGAACAAAATACCTTTAAAAAAGCCAAAAAGATAATGGCTGTCTTCTAGATTAAAAGTGAAAATCGCTGATGCTGCTTACAAATAGAGTTTATCATTTACACCAAAGTAGTGTGTGACAGTTTGCTCATAACCTTGTGACCTGTGAACTGAAAGCAAGTGCAACTACTGCACTGTCTTCATAGAGAGATTGCTGAAAAGAGCTAGAACAGCTCCCATGTTTCTTTACCTACATCAAACAGTCAACTTTGCTCCTCAGTGAGGTGACCAATTCTTGCCTTATTTTTCTCTTACTGGTAATTTATTTGAAAAGTGCAGCTGAAGAACACTTCATGTCCCTTCCTGGTGGTATCATAGAGCCACACTGTGGATTGCTCCTGCCCTTTGGGCATGTTTGCTATTACAAACTAAAACCTGCTGTGAAGCAGTTCTGGGATTTTGGGGTTTGCAGAATTTTTTAAAAAAAATTCTCTGTTGTTTTTTTTTTTGTTTTTTTTGTTAGTCATTGATTTGGTTAAGATTTTCCACGTAGGAAAGTTGGGGGACAAGTTGTTGTAAGGACAGACAATTATTACCAAACATAGAAGCTGCGTAATAAATTAATGGAGGAAGAGAAGAAATACTAAAATAATATAAATAGTTACACACGGCCAGTGGAAAACTTAAATGAAAGAGTAATGTATACCAGATGTGTGTATCATGCTGAGTAGAATTTTGCTAGGAATGATTTCCAGTAGGAAATAGTTGAAGGTAAGCAGGACAAATCTGAGTGTACTGCAGGAGATGTCTTGCTGGCAGAACTCTGTGAGCACCTGTAAGTATTTGTGGAGCCAGTTCCTTAGTAAACTCCTTATTCCTTGTGCTACAGTTTTATGGCATAAGGATAACTGAAATGATCAACTAGTCAAAGAAAAATGATCAATAGTCAGTGATGAAGCATTAACTTGCAGCTATCCTTGAATTACCCAAGATATGGGGCTGGCTGTGCCGATTCAGGTTGTCCTTTAAATCTGGGAGTTTGTAAGAACTGAGCAGCCCTCTCTCTGCAGAACCTCACCACCATGGTGGATCTCTCTCTTTACAATCTTTAAAGAGATAATTTCAAGCCTTACTCTGTCTGTCTAGAGCCTGTGGATAAACTGCCATTAACCTTAGAGTTTCTGACACAGTTTGTTGGTGGCACAACAGTCAGCTCTCCAGCCTCCCACCTCAGCAGTAAAATCATCATGCACATGGTGAAGTTTTAGTTTTCCAAAATTGGGCAGTTCAGGGCAGTAGTCCAAAACCTTAATTTTGTTGTGGTAACTAGAGTTGATAAATGAGGACATCACACTTAAATGGGATTTTTAAGGCCTTGATGATCAGTACAGGTAGCTGTGGTTCACAAAATGGATCCTGGGACTTAATGAAATTATTTTTCCACACATATTCTGGTCCTGCCTACAGGACCAAAGTTATTTTTCTGTCCAAAGTCAAAGAGTTGTCCCTTTGCTGTCTTCTGTGGTAAGAACCACGAATCAGGAATTCAGATTAATTTTTATATGATTTCTTCTGTGGTAGCCCACATAAATGCTGTCTTTGTCACATCAGCCCAGGAGAACTTTGCCTGGAAAGGCACCCAACCTCATTACTGTGAGGTCTGTTCCTGTAGGGTCAAACTGTGTCTCTAGATACCAATTTTTATAAATGTGATTACTCCAAGGAAGGAATTGCCTTTATTTCTTTCAATTGTTGGAAGAAAAGTAATTTACTTCTCTTTTCCAGCCTCTCACCCACACTGGCTCAGTTTCATGACTGGTCCTAAAGGAAAAGCCAATTCTTTATTCTTTTCAAATCACCCTTCTGGTGAAAATAACAGTAGCTGTGTAGTTCCTACTCTTTCCACCCCTCTGAGCCCATAGGGGATATGTGCAGAGACACAATCCAAATAGTGCCTCTATTTGAAGTGTTCCTCTGTTTGCAGTCTAGAAAGGCTGTGTACAGCTCAAAAATGAAACTGACCTACTACAAAAAATTATGTGGGGTCAAAATGCATTCTTGGAACCATGTTCATATCCAGAGCAACAGTTTTACCTTTGGCAACACTCTCTGACATCGCGAGGTACAAGGAACAGCTATTGCTATGCTTGTTAGTGCAGGTAAATTTAAAAAGAAACACTTCATACCTCCCTGATTCTCCTGTGGAGAAAGACAGGGATTGATTTTTTTCTTTCTTGCAGTTTTTGTTGCTAACAATTTACTTTTAATATTGCAACATATATTTGGCCTGAATTATTTAACATAAATGCATGAATTGTTATGCAGTCTTGTAGCATAGGGATACATGTTACAAGGAATATTTGAGTATAAAATTTCATAGTTTACAAAATCCTGCAGAGAATAATGCAATCCTGCTTTCTTTTGCCATCTAAATCCAGCTGAGCTGGGTAAGTGCTTAGCTGGGAGGTTTGAGGGATCACCTGGGCTGTGCAGGTAGAAAGGGGATGTGCTGAGGGGGTATCTGTGCATGGGTGGGATGGGCATTTACAGCTCTTGTGTGAAATGAGGTCTGGTAAAGGGCTTTGTGACTGCCTGGCCTGAGGTGGGTGATACAAATGTGATGTAGCACTATTGACAGTAAAAACTGAAAGGATACTTCATGGGCTGCCTCTCAACAAGGGAGCTTTATGAGGGCAGAAAGCACGGCTGGTCCCCTCAGGAGGCTGTGGTGGAGTGCCAAAACTGAATAATTTTGAAACTGAATATCTTTAAATGGATTCTTTGTGCATTTAAAGGAGATAGACTGAGGAGGACAGAGGCTTCTCTGGGGAATGTCATGGCTTTGTTGTGCAACACAAAGACTGTGTTTGAATCAAGATCTGGGTACTTCTAGCTAGGTCTTTTCTAGCAACATGAGCCATGCACTACAATTTCTTCAGAACCCAATTTCTTACTCTGATGGTTAGATTGGCTTTTTGAGATTGCCTTCTGTCTCATCTTGTGAGCTAACTTCTCCTTCTCGATGGAGGATCTGTAATGAGGCGCTTCTTTCATTGATCACTGAGAGTTCCACACAGGTTGTGCTGCGATCAAAGGCATTTTCTATTTTCTCTAATGGTAAAGCTGTTGATTTACTGCCAGGCAGCAGGCTGATCTCTATACCAGCACACTTAATTGGAGGAATTTTTTGCTCTACAAGGCAGTTTCCTTCATACACAAGAAAAAAAAAATAAGAGGAGATGGAGAGCAGAGAGCCGAGCAAACATGAGTAAATACTTATATTTTTAATCATTGGAATAGATCCTGCTATGGGATTTGTTGAACTTACTAGCTGAACCTCAGTGCAGCTGTGACAGTTGGTGTCATCCAAGAATATGCTTGAGTGACACACTGAGATGGCTTTAGAGATTAACTTGTTCTTTAATATGATGTAAGACTTTGGAATTTAGGTGCAGCTTCATTTGGGCTTTGTTAATACTGAGAGGATGCAGCTTCATGCTGCAGGTGCTGGACACACAAGAGCTGCCATGGTGGTACTGCAGGTGCTTAAAGTCCTTCTCCCCAGGGGTTTCATCCATCCCAGCCTGGCTGCTGCTCCTGCTGCTTCCAGCATTAATATTTTGACAGTCAAAACCAACAAACCTGGAAAGAAGTTCAGGTTTGTTTCAGAGTAGAGATTTTTTTGGTGGATCAGAGAGCTTCAGTAGCGTGGCCCAAAACTCTGCCAGTTATGGAATGATGAAGGGAAGAACAAGTAGAATTCTCTAGAGATTTACTATAAGATCCCAACACCTTGGATCTTTTCTTTTTCTTCTCTACACTATGTATTTTGCTTACCTCCCTTGGGAAAATCTTATAAGCTGTTTCCTCTTTGGAACCCCTATGATTACTGCTTAGTTTTTTTGTACAACATGTTTGACCATTGAAGAGGATTGCTTGAACCAACATGATAAAGGAATAACTATCCTGAGAATAGTCTGCTGAGACCTTACAGTTTTATTTTATGCATTGCAGGCAAAGGCTTCAAGACCCTGGCAAATAGTGTTACAGATTTCAGTCAGATCATTTTGCCACTTTGCTCAATAGAAAACAATAAAATAATTATTCAGGAGGAATATTTGAGAGCTTGAAGCACTTTTTCTTTACACCAAAGCCATGACCTGGCAAACAATAAACAATGGGAAAGTTTGTCTTAGTACACAATTTAGCAGGATAAAAAAAGCTGGAATTCTTTTAACAAAGTGTGTTTTATTCTCCTCAGAAATTTTGAAAACTGATGTCACTTGTAATTCTTCAGGAAAGAAAAAAACCCTGCAGTTTGCAGTACATCAATGCAGGCATTTTTCTCCTGTCTAATCTATAAAAAGACATTGTATACAAATGTTATTTTCTCTGCCAGAAATGCATTCCTGGAACATAATAAAGGCTGTTCTGTTGTTGTTCAGTAATTTGGATAATAGTTTCTCCATGAAGTCTCATAACATTTATTTACTCCCCTAAATGATTAGACCAAGTGGTTTCAGCAGTCAAAGCTAGAATCCCTCTGCAATAAGCTTTCTTACTGAAACAATTCTGTAAACATTATGCCTAAAATAATTTCAAATGACAAATTTATATGAACAACATAATACAGATGTAAAATAAATCTGTAGATCTCTGTGTATAAAGTACAGAAAGTTTTACTGAAGAGTCATCAACCGTGTGGATTAAACTAAGCAAAGCTTTTTCTAGAATTATTTGCTAGAATCATTGATAGCCTTGAAGAATTACAAATATTTCTGGATATATATATATATATATAACTGGATTGCAGTTATTGTGGCAGCAGCACTTTTTGGCTTTCCTGCAGCCCCATGGTCAGCCCTATTAGCTACAGTTTAATGGAAGGGAATTTGAGGGGAGTATTCCTCTGACATGGTATGGCAGGTGTGGGAGGGAGAAGGAGAGGTGTGCCTCTGCTCACTGTGTAAAATAAATTGTGCTGCACCATGTGTGAGGTGCTGAAGGATCTGACTGTAGCAAGTTGGGTTGGAAACAGCACTCACACAGCCAAACTTGGGAAAACCACTTATGGCCCAGCTTGTGTGTATCTGCTACAAGGACACCTCACCTTTGCCAGCCCTCATTTGTACATAACCCACTGGGAGGAATGTGGTACAATCAGTAGTGCTGCATCCTCTGTCACTAGAGCTGAAATTCTCCTGCCTTTTTTATTTTTATTTACTTTGCTTCCTTGGCATCTTGCCTTCACCCACTGGTTCTGCTTTACATTGCTCATCTTGCATGCAAGAAGTAATAATCACTGAAGGTGACCAGAACAGTGCAAATAAATGTATTTGAATTAAAGATGATACCTACCTGGTTTGGTTTTTGGGGATCTATTTTATTCCACTATTTCCTAGAGGTGCTCATTTCATCTGAAAAATGAATCATATGGATTTAACAGTCTTCATTTTCTTCACTGGGGTACCAGGTATCATCCCACTTCAATGAATTAAAATTTGAAGTTTAAATTGGATTCAGGAGGCATGAAAAGATGATGCCTTTAAAAACTAATATATTAAATAGTCCTCAGGACTCTGTGATATGAGACAAGGGAAAAAATAAGAGAGAGGTGAAAATACCCACAATTTGTGCTGTCTGTGGAGGCACCACTAAAAAGTTCAGTGTGGGGTCCATGAATGTGCTGGGAGAGCCCTATCCTCTGCCACAGCTGCTTCAGGTCTGGAGTTCAGGTAACAGAGCAAACCAGACTTAGCCTGACTCTGGTTTTCCAATCATCTAATGCATCCTATGGCTAGAAATATTACGAGTGTCATCACGTATCTCTCACAATGATACCTTTTTTTAGCTTAGCTGGAAGCATAAATTATTTCAAAGATATTGGAGGGTGAATATTTTTTTTCAAATTTCCTTTTTTTCTTTTTTTTTAAATAAAGCTTTTGCTAGACTCTCATTTAAGGCATACTTGTTTTTTGGTTTTGTGTTAGTTCAATAATACTGTCCCCCAAAAATACACTTTTTTCCATAAATCAGACCTCAATTTTCAAGAACTTCATGGGGATGTTTCATTTTTATGAGTGGCTTTTAGGCCTCACTGGGTCCTACAGGGCTGAGGTCCCTTTGCACTCCTTTGCATCTTCCTGCTACCATCAGTGGCTGCTGGCTCTTGGAACAGAATTACTCCACGGAGTGCTGAAAGCAGGTTAGGCTGAAGCTCTCACAAGTCTCCCTGGAGGGAGTTTCAGATGTGCAAATCCCAGTGAACTATCATCTCAGCAAAATGTCACTGAGACATCACATAGACAGGGCTGACTCCTTCTGCTTCCTCCTGGAAACTTTTGGAAATTGGAAAAGGACCTGCAGTGTCAAGAGAGGTCAGAGTGCACGTGTAAAGTGCTCCTGTGTGCTCAGCTCGCCCAGTGCTGCTCCTAAAGTTTCCGCTGGGACAACGGGTTCTTTTTAGCTGGGCAATTAGAATATGAAACAAAAAAGGAGGTCATCTAAATAGGGCCCCTTTGTAATTTCTTACATAATACTGTGCATGGCAAGAATGACTTATTGACCCTTCTTAGGGCACAGAGGGATGATAGACAGTTCATAATCCTTCCTAGGCAGGGATTGCTTTCAAATTGGTGGTGCTGCATTTATTGAAAAAATGCTCTTTATATGTATTTAGTATGAAGAAAGCTAAGGTTTTATAAAAGAAACATGATTACTGAGAAGACTGCTTTCACTTTTCTATCAAATCAGTAATGAAAATCATTGGAAAATTTTGCAAGGTTAAGAATGGGCTTTGGTCTTGTCCTTGGTATGCAGGTGCTGTCACTTAGGCCTGTGTCCTTGGAAAGACTGACGTATTCTAAATCCCACATAAACCCCTTCTGGATTCTAACTGCACTATATTGCTTGAATAGATTTCAAATTTTCTTCACAGTGGTGAAGAATTAAACATTTATTTTTCAGTTATAGGTTTCATTTAAAGTTATTTCTAAATATAAAAATTGCAAAATTCTCAGGTTTGGGCTTGTTTAACACACCTGAAGACAAATGACAGAAGAAAAGCCATGAAATTATACATTTCCACAGCTAACTAAAAGATAAAAAAACACTCTCTTTTTTTTTTTTTAAACCAAAAGAAGTATTTTATTAGAGACAGTAGTGAAAACTTTTGATCACTGAACATTTTTAGAGTTTTTGGCTCATATCTAGTTAGGATCTTCCTCCAACCAACCATATAAGGATTCAACTGTTGCAAATGTGCAGTGTAGTGTTGATACCCTTTTATCTCTTTTCAACCTTGCCCTCAGTCTGTATGCACACATACATGCAAGTCTCTTTCTGTGGAATCTAGAGAAGTACTGAGGAAATACACTTTGTACACATGAATTGTGCAGTGTCTCATTCTACACAGACAAAATGATGTAAGATCTCTTTGGTCAATCACACAGAGCTATGGGCTTTAATTTCCAGAATTAGTAGTCAACCAGGTTTGCAAAAGGTTTTTAATTTCCAGCATTATTAGTGGGTCAGGTTTGCAGGAACAGTGTCTGACTTGTCTAAATACCCTCACTGTGATGTCCCCTCATTCTCCCTGAGCTTAGAAAAATATTTTCCTCTCGATACTCACTTTGTGATCTATTTAACAAGTAAATGTCAGGGCCAGTGGGGGCTACAGACCTGAAAAGCAGCATTCAAAGAGACAACCCATGGTGCAGTGTCTGGGTTTCCTTTTAACAGTTACAAAGGGCACATTAACACCTGATAATAGAAAGTCATTCTGTTTCACAGTTCTGTGTGTAATTGTAGTGGGGATTCAGCCTACTTTTATTTTTTTTTTTTATATAACACATGGGTCAGTGAAACGGCATCTCCTAACCCACCTGCAATACAAATCCCAGAAAAATCTTTAAAATAATTGCTTAAAATTCAGGCCCACCAGCTTTGATGCATTTTCCACCTACCTGTAAAAACAGAGCACAAAACCATAATTAATAGATTAAATTCTGACTGAATTTACTGAGCCAAGTAGTAGTTACGGTTGGTCTGGCTGTGCTGGGTGAGGGCTTTGGAGTATTGAGACTTTTGGAAAAGGACCTGATCTTTCCCTGCAAGGTGCCTGAACCAAACAGTAAGGTATTTTGATAATCAATCCATCATTGTTTTCTGTGCCCTCTCAGTACAATGTACAAAATAACATATTTTTATCTCCAGTACCCTTAAAAATAGTTTTGATGCAGTTGGAAAAATTATTTTGCAGTTTAATTTCCATAGTCAGAGGCTTTTCATTAGCAGAGCTGCCTGTGACATTAGTTTATTCTGCACGTAGTTCAGTTGTGTTATGGAATATCACAGCAGTTAAGTACCTAGGTGTACAGGTTTTTGTAATCAGTCCCTGACAACATCTGTCAAAACAATATGGGAAAATCCTGGCTCATGTTGTCATTAAAGAATAAGACTGTTTGTTTATTCAATAGAAGAAATAAAGCATATTGAGGGAAGGCCAGAAGAGTCACTCTGACTCAGTTACTGAGACTTCCAGCTTCCAGCTACAGGATATTTTGGTTCCAGCATTTCACATCAATAATAAACAATCTTTCTGGGAACCATTGAATGATGAAAATGAGATCACAAATTGAGAGCCAGGCTATATATTTTTTGATCTGTTGTATGCTATAGTTTACATTAGGGTCAATCTCAAGATCGGAAAGAGGCAGGTTCTGTACCCAGCATTTCAAATAAATGTTTGTCAGCTATATGAGATACTGTCAATAATTCATCACTGTAATTCTTCCAAGATGGTCTGTTGATGCAAACTGTCAGAGCACATGATAATAATATGAGCATTTATGTGATTTACAGTTCTACAAAATGGCAAATAACTAGAAATTTCTTCCACTGAAAGTATGCATAGGCTCTTTGGATGTCAGAAATAGTGTGTGTGACAGCTGCAGCACTTATAAATCATGGTCAACCGTTTAAAATGTTCTCTGTATATAAGTACATGCACTTATACTGGCATCTTCATAGTCCATTTCCAATATCTAAGTGACAGATTGTACTTTATGTAATTATGCAGTCTCCTATGTTCTTATTAACTCTCTAATCCCCTGATGAGTTCAGTGATTACAACAAAATGTCTTGGTCAGTAGAACTGGTAGAGCTCAAAATACAAACATTTCCCTAGCATGCAGCATCGCCAGGGCCTATGGGCTTTTTCAGTAGTTTGGGTCTTTGGCAATACATTAGAAATAGTATTGCACAAAGTAGTTTATAAAATTTTTGTGTGTGCTCTTGTTCAGAAAGAAACCAAGAAATGGTGACTCATGTGGTAATTTATTTTTGTGTCTTGAAAAAATTCAGGTGAGAGGCATTCTTTGATGGCAGCTGCGTTAAGTGCCGGTAGCAGTGGGAAGAGCTTCCTCATGTTTCAGCTCAATTTCCATCTTTGCATCAGCCCTAGTTCCAGAGCTGCTCAGGTCTGTATATAAAACAAAGCACTGCCCTAACAAAAAAGTGAAGTTGTTCCCACTTGTTCAAACCTTTCACTTCCATAGACTGATCTTTTATCAGTGCATGTTAGTTTTTAACTGACTCGGGATTTATCAGGCCCTGCACACAACCAGCTCGTGAGTCTGTGATTTGGACCACTGGATTAGAAAATGTATTTACAGGAAAAGGAGTGAGGACTATTGAGTTTTGAGGGGTTTTTTCCCTTTTGCTTCTGGCATAGTGTGTAGTTAGAGTTGAGCCAAATTCCTCTTTTTAGCACCACTGTGGGAGCTGAGTGCTGTGGAGGCAGAGCACTATCCTTTGAACTGGATGCTTGTGTGTTATAAGGATACTTAGCAACTTCGAGCATTTCACAAAAACAGAATTTCTGTGGTGAAGGAAGCTCCATTCTTCCCAGGGGTATGTCCACTGGATGCTATCATTCATACTTGAACAGGAGTGAAGGAAGAGAAATTGAAGTAAAGGGCAATCTCTGGCATTCAGTTAAGGTAGGAGAAGTGGTGATCCAGTGTATCCCCCTTGTTTTCCTCCTTTTAATCATATAGTCCCATGAAAGCATTTTTACATTTATTAGGTGAGTGACTGGAAGCCATAAATGTTGGAAAGCTTTGTGACAGTGCACAGGAGTTTGAAACTTTAAAAACAATATCTCTGCAATAGAGGAGCCTACTATAAGACTCTTCCATGGATATCAGCAGGGTGGCAATGTCAATACTCTTGGCTCAGTATAGAAGATAAATTTCGTTTTTGTATGAAGTAAGTTTAATAGCTTTTTCATTTAATAATTTCATAAGGAATAAAACCAATATACAAAAGTTTGGGGCACTTTGTGCAAGTACAGCACACTTCACTGCACTGAATGATGTGCAATGGAAAATCCTATAGCAGCCTTTTTCCTGGAAGCCCACATGGATGTAACTTCATTTTAATGCAGGATAGCTGCAGCTGTGTGTGCCAGTCCATTTCTGTCCTACCATTCGCCATGGATTCTCTTCCTCTCCTTTTTGAGGTTTCTCAGAGGGGCATGTGTATCACTGTGGACAGATAGAGTTCATGTGCATGAGCAGCAGGGATGATTTTCCTCCTGGGAGCTGAGCTGAGTCACCCTGAGCTGTGATAGAGAACAGGGGAGAAGGAGGGAGAGCATTTCTGGGATGGGGAGAGGGACTGTGGCTGCTGACAGCTCCCTGTGCAGCTTTGGGCTCGGTAGAAAGAGAAGCTGTGACATGAGTGACTGTGGATTTGTGAAATTACTGCCATGCCTCGCTGCTTCTGTGGTTTTGTCCTGGAACAAACCTGGGTTTGTATGGCTTCTGCAGTGTGCCATGACTGAAGTGTCTGTCTGCCTTTCCCTGGAGGCAGGGAACTGTTGTTCTGGAGTCTGAGATGGCACTGCATGGCAGGGATGAGCCACAAGCAGCGTGAGGTTTCCCCTTTGGCTTTGGGTCTTGCTCAGGAATGTTCTTTGGGGAGGCCTTTCTCCTGTGGTGGTGCTTGGTGTGGTGCAGCTTGTGGTACATATGCCCAAATCCCATGGAAGGTAATGGATTCTATAGACATTAACATCTTTTAATTGTGGTGTTAAATACATGGACAAGAGGCAGTTTTGTGCCAGTGTCTGTGGCACAGAAGCTCGTGAGAAAAGAGCTGTACCCCCATGGGGGTCCTTGCCCAGCCCCAACATCTTGCAGCCTTTCCTGAAACTCTTGGTTGCAGCTCAAATTTTTTTTTTGGACAGAAAGATATTTTCCCTAAGCAAATGTGTCAATACATGCCTGTTGGAAAGCTCTGCTAAATAAATAATTATACTCTTGCTCGGTACAATTTATTGTAGTCTGTCAATATCTTGCTTTTAAATATGTTTTAGATAGCAAAAAAGGTATAGATTTTCTTTTGGGATTGTTGAGGGGAAAAACAGCAAAGCTGAAGGCAAAAATCTTGTAGACTGCTTTGGGAAGGGTGGCAAAAACCCCCTGAGAACTACACTTAAATATTTATTAAAAATCCGGTGTTTTCAGTGAAGCTGCCTTTAGGAAATGCTGTGATTTCATTTCAGTGAAGTGCTAAGAAGAAAAACAGAATTTCTGAGCAGTTGTCTCAAGCTTTATGTAGGTTGAAGGTTTATGTTCTGCTTGTGTTTTGATAAATTTTCCTTGCAGGCATAAGGTGTAGAAACTTTTAATTAAAGCTTAAATTCTCGAGCAAGGAGTAAATGTTGTGGTAAGGTGCAGGCACTTGGTCGTTGTGTAATTCCCAGAAAAGATTTCTGTGGAGCTGAGGTGGCTGGTTAGAGGGCTCGAGCACTGGCAAAGTCAGATGGAAGATATTGCAGGTGAACATCTTCTTTGGGAAGTGTCTCTGCTGTTGCCTTTCGCTATTTTCCCTCAAAAATGCTTTCAGAGTATGACAACTTGAGGACAGCAGCTTTCTGTAGGTATGTGTAAAAAATGAATACCTCCTAGTTGGAAGGTGTGGCATTAATCATTCTGAGGTGAGTTCTTGGCATTTTCTGGAGAAGCCGAGTGCCACCCAGCCAGGCCAGGAGGTGTGGGACAGCAGAGTCAGAACTGGAGCTGCTTCCCCTCTGCTTTGGCATTGTTTGGGACAAATGCTTTTTTAGTTCATAGCACCAAACACTGCCATTCCCCACAGAAGCAGGGCCATGCTTTCAGGTGTACAAGGCATGACCATACTGTTGTTTTGAGTAAATGAAACCATGTTGGCTCGAGTGCCTTGGTGCCAGACATCCCCAACCCAGCACACACGGGGCGTCTCGTCCTGAGCTGCTGCTTGGGTAATGAGCAACTGTGGTTTCAGCTCCTGACACCAAACATTTCTGAACTAAACCCACTCTGTAGGGGTGTGGAGCAGTGACCTGGAGTCATTTAATGTCCCCATGTGGTTTGACTTGCCACTCAGTTTGGGGAGAGCTAAAATCGACATTCTTCCTTCTCGTTCTTGAGAAGTGATGGTAAGATTTAAATAAATACAGAGAACCTGAGTATGCAGACTAATTTGCAAGATGTATATAAAATGTATGTAAACTTCAAGGGAGTTGATGGACACTCTCACTTGCTGGGTTTGCTCTTCTAGGGGATAAAATCAAATGGCTGCATATGTATTTAAAAAATTGTTGTGGCTGCAGGGAAAATATTGGAGCCATGAGGACATTTTCACTAGCTTGGAGATTAGAGAGGCCTTTTTGGCAGGAAGAAAATGTAGTTTGCTTGTAGCACCTGCATATACTTGCATGTCTATGATCTTTCAGTTTTACAGCCTGTGGTAACTATTATCTCCTCGATATACTTGCAAAATTCATATGATCTTCTGGAAGTTCTGCTGGGTGGAGAGGAAATACAGTGCCTAGTACAAACAGTTCCTTGAGAAGGCTGCATTCCTACATTTATTTGTCATGTAGAAAAAATGCAACTCAAGAACCTATTTTTAGCACAGTTTCTGACAGTAGTAATTAAATATATTTTTTAAAATTTTATCATGTAAAGCAACTTCTGTCATTTTATTTACCATTTCTGGTACACAGCCCCCATTAAGTTACAGTGGCATTTACTGTTTATCTTGCCAGCTATCTGGTCATTGAATATTTCTGAGGAGAGAAAGGAAGGAGGGGAAAGAAGATACCAAGCTTATTTGCATTAATTTCACTATATTTTAGTATCATTCAGTTTAGTCTTGGTTGTAAGTTTCTCTTTCGTAATGCATCTGGGCAATCCAATTCTGTCTTAATCTGTTTCAAGTATGATGGTCAGGATGTTGAGTTTGGTGGAAATTTGAGAAGTTTGGTGGTATGTTGGGCAGCAGCTGGAAACCACAGTTAATGAACAGTCCTGTGGATTCAGCAAAGATGCTGAGAGTCATTCCAGGAGGTTCCCAGGGCTGCACGTAGAGAAAGAGAAAAAGCTGAACTGTAAACTTCTGTGTCATCTTATCATTTGCCCAGAATTTTTCAATCTTCAGTCCAAATTTCTGATACACAGGTGGAAATTAAAAAATTTCAAGCATTCATGACCTTTTCACTAGTGGTAACCCTGGAGGTCTTGCATGCTGAATAAGCTATAATTGAGTAGTAATCTGTGAATATTTTGTAAATAAAGTTTTTAATTGCTGTCATTTTATGTAAAACCCTGTGAAAGGCAAAAGCCCTAAAAATAGAAAGCTGGCTTTAGGGTTTTGTCTACAAAATTAGCAGTAAATCACTACAAAATAGCTATTCTAAACCACTTCTCAGTGCAGATATTTCTAATGCTACATGGTAAGGTTGCACAGAGTGATAGCTGTCCTGTCCTGTCTTATTTTGCAGCAAAATAAGAGACCAGCCCAAAGCCTGTCTAGCTCAATATAATTACCCTAATTTCTCTAATTTGCAACTCTCCTTCACATAAGGTGAAATGCTGACCCTGCAATGGGAGTGAGAAAAGATTTCTCTTTTAGAGTAAGCATTTTTTGAATACAGTGGAATTCCCAAGTTTCCTATAGAATAAGAATGACTATTATGTTGATATTGGTTTGGGTAATTACAGTTAGATTATATCATAAAAGCACACATCAGCATTACAGTTCTGGCTGAAATCCTGATATTTTAAAATCCTTTGAGTGGCAGAAAGTCAGTATTAGGTATTAATTGGGCCTCATTACAGAAATGAAAAGAGATCCTGATATGACCTAAGGCTACATAACAATAATTTCCATCTGTTAAAAGACATGTGCCAAAACCAGAGCACAGCAGAAATTTCTCTTGTCCAAACTTCTGTGATATTTGGAAGAGCTCTGAACTGGAGACAATGTGCACGATGTGCCTTATTTAAAATTCTTTGAAATTGTCCATTTACCTGTGGCATCACATGAACAATAACACCCACTCATATAGAATAAGACACACTTCTGCATGCTGAGAACTGCTGTAATCTGTAAAATTCCTCTAAAAGGAGGAATAAGGAAACAAGAACAGGGCAGGGCAGATGTCAGAGAAGCTCTTCCAGGTGTCTGCTATGACTGACCTCTAGATCAACACACAAGACTTGACCCAAATCATTCAACAAAGCAACCTAGAACATAAAGTAGAGCAAGAATATCTGAGTTAAAATCGTAAAGGCTTCAAATTTTCAGGATATTCCAAATATTGTAAGCAAGTGGCTCTGGCTAGTGGCAGCTAATCCCTGTTATTAATACATGTATATCCATGAGTGTATGCATGTTACTTGGCCTTTGAAAACAGGCATTGCTCACCTGAACTGCTAAGATTATTTGAAATCAAGGGAATGAGGAGCAGACCCCAGCAGTGCTGGTCAGGGTGCACTTGGGTTTTTACTCCTTGCAGACAAAGGCCAGTGAAGTGGCTTGAGCCTTAGCCCTTCATCTATCAAAGAGCAAAGATGAGTCTTGCTTCATGCTCCCACAGACCATTTCAAAGGTGGTACTCAACCTCAGAGTGACTTTTATTCTTTCAGTTTAGAATGGTGTTCTAGGATGAATCAAATGAGCTCACACCATGACTAGGAAAGCCTTTTCAGGTTGGACTTACATTGTGAAGATAAAGAATTTTCCTGCCTTTTTCTGAAAGCAAAAGGAACACTTTTATTACTTCTGTGGTTGTAGGGCAGTGTCGTGTGGAGATCCTGGGCTGGCTCTGAAGCTGCTCCTGGGCTGGGGCAGGACTGTAACACTCCCTTAGGCCTCTGCCAAGGGTATTTCCTGGGCTGGGCTCCATGCAGGGAACTAACGTGGCCAAGGTGCTTTCCAGAACCAAAGTAACTTATTTAAAGCTGCTTTAAATGTCTCTGCAAAGCCTTGCACAGCACTGTGTGAATTCACCCAGCACCACTGCCACGCACTTTCCACAGCCACATATGTTGGAACAAGGGGAATGGAAAAAGCAGCTACATTGGCTTGCTAGTATGCTACAAGAATTTATCATGTTCAATTCCAGATGAGCAAAAATTTGTCACAGAACTATTGTTTTCTGTTAGTCCTGTTTGTGTTTATACTGACACCACTGAGCCAAAGTTGGATCATGGGATTAAACTGAACAGGGACTGACATATATGCAGGAACCTGTTGAAGGATTTGAGAAAAGTTCCATGTAAAAAGAGGCAAAAGTTGGACAGTTATTTTATTTAAATCTGATTCACATGGAAGTCAGCATCATCTGATTTTATTTCCCTATTGGGGTTGTTTCCTTTAACCATGAATTCCCATTAAAACAGCTCTTTGACAACAAAATTAGTCAGTCATTTAATTTTAATGTGTGGCATTAAGTAAGCTGGGTGGCAAATTGGCTTCTCAAACAGATTGACTTATTTTACCTGTGGGAAGGGAACAGCTGAACAGCTAGGAGGGAAATCTGCCAGTTCAGAAAATTTATTGTAACTTCCTCAGCAGAGACAAAATTGTTTGGTTTTGAATGCTAGTTTGCTTTTGATGTTTTAATCTAACTGAAGTCTTTGTCATACCATTTGAAATTATCCTCAGGGTTTGAAGCTATCACTGGAGCTTGCAAAAGTAATTGATACTTATTCTGTGTTGTTCACTGTGTTTATATGACTACAAGATGAGTTTTTCCTCTCTTTATAGCACGCAATGAAATCTTCAGCACTGTAGTGGAGAAGGCAGTGTGGTAAACCAGAACAGCTTTTGTTTGATATACCTGTCCTTTTCTATCCAGAGGAACAGGATGGAGGCTTTTCCTTTTGGAAGGAAGACTATGAAAACTTTCTCCTCACAAAAATAATTTTGTGATTTTCCATCATCTTTTTCAAGGAGACACTTTGGCCTCTTGTCCTGAACATTGTCTTGCTAGCTGTTATTAGTTGTAATCACAGCATACTGTTGAAATCCCAGTGTGTGTTCTCTATATTAGTACAGTTTCTAAAACCCAGGATTTTTCCAGAGAGAGCTGAGAGGCCTAGGAACTTCCACTGAGTTACTTTTGAGTAAGACTTCATGGTATTTTCCAAGGCTCCATTGACAGTGCTGGGAGCAGTAATTCCTAGACTTTAATCTGTTGGTGTCTTTTCTTGGGCTTTAGGCAAGCAGCTTAACCCTTGAACATTTTATCTGTGACATGGAACAACTTTCTGCAGATTTTATGGGTGTTAAGAGACCAGAATACTGGCAATGCATTTCAGATCACTTCTTCTTGATAACAGTCATTTATTAAAATGAGACAGTTTTTATCAATTTATGTTGTGTGTCATAGTATGGAATTATATGGTATTAAAACCAGGCATGTTGTTACAGCTCTCATTTACTATGTCATCTCCTGGAAGCAATTCTTGCCTGCCCTGCTTTGGAGATGAAATGGAAAGACCCAAAGAGAACTTTAAGTTGTAGTTACAAATCTCAGAATGGTTTGGGACTGTTTTTTTCTTACTTCCTTTAGGACAGGGTAGTTCTGGGTGCTGATTATGGTCACTCTGGATATGTGTGGCCTGGTGTGGTTGGAGCCCATGGTGACACTGATGTACTGTTTCCACAGGCATCATTTTGGCCACTAGAACTGGTTAACAGCATGTGTGTGTGTGTGTTTGGCAAATGGTGGGTGATAGGACAGATCAGCTTGTTACTAGGTCCTCATCAAGCCATCAATGGAACACACCAAGGGAGATGGCAGGGAAGATTTGTTCCCTTCTCTCTCTGTGGCAGGAATTGGCCTTTTTGTGTATTTTCTCACTTCTGGTGAGTGTGGAAATAAGAGTAGCTCTACCCCACGAAAAGAGCTTCCGATGGTAAGCACAAGAGCAAAGAGTAAAGCCCTGCCAGGGGAAAATGTATTCTGTCCAAATCAGTTCATTACTTATTTTCCCTCCACAAGCAGCAGTACATAGGAAAAAAGGAAAGACAGATTATCATTTAGAGTGAAAAGGTGGAGATGGCTTACAAATGGCTGAGAGGCAGATGACAGCTTTTGATTTTTGTGGTATCCCTGTGAGAACTTCTTTTTAATACTGCATTATCACATTAGGTGTTAGTAGTGCCATGTGTTCATTTATTCTAGGAAATTACTCAGAACTGCTCGTTATGTTGCGGATTTGCATAATATGTTTAAAGGCAATTTAAATAAAATTTATTTCAGATTTATGGGATCTTCTCTGAAGGTTTTCTTCTCTCAGTAATCTGATATGCTGTTACCTCTGTGCCACACAGTGTAAGGCTGAACCTTCCAGCCAGATTCTTATCTCCATCTGGTGTGTGCACATGGGAGGACAGTTTATAATGCCATATGAAATAAATAAATGGTATTTCTTATTTGATCTGAATTCTGTCTTCTGTACAAAGCAGGAGCTGTGAAATCCAGGAAATCCTATGACTAAAGGATGAAGTGTTTTCTTTCAGTTTGGGAAGACTGAATATTGGTGTGCTAGGTGTCAGGATGAAGCAGGACAGGGTTAAGTATGGATTCAAGAGTGCAGGGCTGTAGGACTGGCAGTCTCTGGGCAAAAATCTCTGCTCTGACATGCACAGAAATGTGGCTGATTCCTCCCATCCCATGGCCAGTTCATTGATTAAAAGGGCCAATGGGCTTCCGTCCAGGAGTGCAGCAGGAAAACAAACAGCTAGGCTGAAAAACAAGACTATTTAACCATCTGAAAGAGCATGGGGCCATCCCAGCTGCTGCAGAACCTGTCACGACTTGGCTGCCAAGAAGCCAGATGCTTGCATCAGAGGAATGTGTGTTTCACAAGGCGGTACCTCTGCCGCTGACACACAGCGACATGTCCGAGGAGGCAGCAGCAGAGTGCAAATTAGTCAGCCTTGCCATTAGCTGCCAGCCCTGCTGGATCACTGACACCTGTACAAATACATGCTTTCATCAGAAATAGATTATGGGAATAACCTTCTCCTCATAATAGAGACCACTTTCAATATCCTGCAGGGAACTCTGTCCATATGTGAAGTTAAAAACTGCAGGACTGATTTAATGATTGGATCCACTGGAATCTGAATTTGCAGAGGCTTACTTGTGTGATTAAGGATATAAAAAGCCCTTCAACATGCATTGGTTTTGGGCCTGCTCCAGAATCCACTAATGCCATTGATTTCAATTAATTCTGGATAAGGTCACTGGTGGTTGAATCAATTGTTTGATTCCAGAAGCAACAGGAAAGGCAAAGAATGAATAATGACTTAAACCTTTGGAATTAAGGAGACCCAGTCCTATGTACTACTATTTTGTAATCATATTTACAATATTTCTGAGATTTCTGAGTTCCCTTGCAATTCAAAAATTCAGCTTCTGCACACTGATTCCAGTTTCAAGTGGCAAATGCTCAAAACAAACTTTTTATGATTTGCTTAATATCGTCTTTTACAATGAGGTAATTTGTAGTGAAAGGTAATGTCCTTTAAAGATATGCCATCAATTTTCTCCAATGAATGCTTTTCATAGCATTCTACTGAAGCAAAAGTTATGGAACTGAAAAAGATTTAGAAATTGATTGCAAATCACTGCTGTGGCAGGAGCAATCATATATGCTCATTTTAGCTCTCAGCTCATCTGAAAAGGCTAGATTAAACATTTCATTTTATTCTTTCTTTTTCCTATGTGTCAGAATTGAGTGTCAAGGCTTCATCCTGACACTTATGGACAGGATTCCCCATAGTGTGGGATGTGAGTTAGAGTAAAGGTTTCCAATAAAGGTTTCCTTCCAGGAGGTAGAATAAAATATTTTTTAGCTGCAGCAGTGGCAGGGACTGAGGAGCAGGCAGGTTGTTACAGAAGCTGTCTGGGAGCTCTTGGGGAGGGCAGCATGGCAGTGCCAGGCATGGAGAGCACAACTGGCAAGGACAAAGCAGACTGATGATATCTCCAACCCTGCATGTAGCAGAATGGCCAATCTGAACACAGTTACTGTTGTTATATGTTATTTGCTGCTTTCTCTGAAGCTTAAATTCATAAATGTGACAGAAGAGAGAGCTATTGTTTGCTCCAGCAGCAAAACCTGCCTTTGCTAAGGACCTTTTCCCTATTCTTGACATGCAGGGGAGGTAAAAAGCTTTGAAAAAAATCGCCTAGCAAGGTTAAAAACCAAATTATCATTGTGATCAAATGCTTACCAGCCAATCAAACTGCTTCAACTGAAGGCCAGTTTTTGACAGATTTTGAGTATCTGAGTTCATATATTGCCCTCACACCCTTCCTTTTATTCTCTTCACTTTTTTCAGCTTGTCAGTTTTTTATCTGCTTGGCCAGCTACCCCAGGAAAGTGTTTACTGTGTTATCTTGTGAGACCTCATGTTCTTGTAGGCACATGTTTTGTAGACATAGCTGTGTTGGTAAAAGTGAACATAATAGTAATTTTCAAAAAACATTTTGCTCTTCAGTACACTGGAGAAATTTCCATGATATTTTAGGGACCAGCTCAACACCTCCAACCATGTGCAACTCCAAAGAGGGCAAATTCTGCAGCCTACAATTTGTTTAACTTGTTGGTTTTTATTTTTAAATTTGTACTCCAGTGATCTAAGTATTTACTGTAGGATAAAAATATAACAGTTTGGGATTTTATATTCTATCGTATTACAATCTGTTGGGATTTTAACATCCTGCAATTTTGCCCTACACTAAACTGCTCTTCAGCCTGTCAGCTTGTCTGTCCTTGCCCCAGCAGTGGTTAGAGAGTAAAACAAGGCTTTTACATGGGCTGGTTGTCTGAGGCTGCACTGAACCACACAGGACTCTCAGCACATTGGGACATCTCTCAGGGAAAAAGCTCTTAGCTCTTCCCAGCTGCCTTTTAACTCTTCAGGCTGTGGGGCACCTCTCTCTGTGATGAAAGACTGAACCTTGAGACACTTGGGTCCAAGCTGTTTTCGGCTCCTGAGCTGGTAAGAAGTGAGCAAGCATATCACAAGTTCAGGGATTCTGGCATGCTTCAAGTAAAGGTGCAGTTTAGGTGACTCAATCCCAGCCAACTATTGCATTTTCCAAGAAGATGTCCTTGTTTTGGATTCTTTAGTGAGGAGGAACTTTTTAAGTTAGTAACTAAGTAGAGTCAGATGTGGACAGTGAATCTGAAATAGTATGGATTTTGTGTTAGGGGTCTTTATGAGATCCTGGCCATACTGTGAGAGGTTAATTGACAAGCTTTCCTGATATCTGTGTGTCCTTAGATCAGTTTGTAATGTCTCATCTTACCTGTCTGCTCATCAAAAATGAGGCAGTAGGAAGCTGAATTATTTCCTCAGATAGAAGAATCAGTTCAGCCTACGGCACATCAGGCCAGGAGCAATGACTGCAGCCCATGACTTTGACTTCTTTATCTTTTCGCTCAACCTGCAGCTAGTCAGGGACTGAATTCTGCTGTTAATTTTGTTCTACCAAAATTCATGGCATTCCTGCCAAAAATAAGTTGTATCTGCACAGCCAGCAGCTATATCTTATGACTTAGAATAGAAATTAGATGGATAAGTGCACTGACAGGGTGAGCTAATGGCCACTCCCTTAATAAGTGCTGTAATTTGAAGAATGCAAAATCTGTTTGTCCACCCTCATGGCAATTCTCCTCTTGGGAAGAATAACTCGCTGGTTAAACCCACAGATCTCAGTACTCGTTTTGCTGTGCATTTATTTTTACAACAACCACACTTGTGAAAAAGTCAGAAAAATTGCTTCCAGGCAACTCAAGTCAGTGCCTCTGCAGTGCTGCCTGACCAGAGACAGGTGAGTTGTGTGTGTGATGTCCTGGGCCTGCTCACTCAGGTGTGCTTAGCCTGGAGATGCAGTAACATACCCTAGGAAATAAAATAAGCACTAACTTTTGCTAAATAATATAAATTCTTCCTAGGAACAGGCTGTAATTTTCCTTAAGGCTCATCCTTTTTTATTTCATTAAGCACTTGGCTTTTTCAATTAAACTAGTGGTTTCCTTTTATGACTCTGTACTCTCTTCCTTTCTTCTACACGTGTTTGTCTGAATTAGTGTCTCAGAGAAGACCAGTTTTGTCACCAAGAGAGCTTTAATGTAACCTTCAATGTGTTTTGAAATTTTATAACTACTTCTACAGGAGAAAAAATTAATTTCATCCTTTGTCTGAGAAAGTGCACTATTAATCTGTGACAGATTTAAGCAAAATCTAACTGTTCTGCTGATCTTATGGGCTTGTTTCTCATGGAAAAAGCAGAAGCCTTCTGGAGCTGTGTATCCAAGCACAGGGCCTTGCTCATGTTTGCTTAAATGGCCCTTGTGAAGCTGGAACTAAAGCTCTATGGTTTGAAATTGATCTGATTCAATATGATGTGTTAGTACTTATTACTCCCATAGCCCACTTCATCCTCACAGTATTTTGAAGACTTCCTGGATCAGACTGGCAAGCTCTTAATGAGGAAGATACCTTGCTGCGTGCAACAGAAGAGGAACACAGCCCTCTGTGTTTGAGCTAGGGAGGTAAATATAACCCAGAGTTACACAGTGTGGTGTTTCTCATGTGCTACAGGCTGATTAGCCACAGGAATAAATGCAGGGGATTTACAAAAGATCTCCATCAAAAGTACAAACTTATATTTTAGAGGCAGCTAGTGGCAGAGGTAGCAATTGCCTGCATGAGCAGTTGCAATGCACTCAGCACCACTGTGCCAGCAGGGTATTGCTGCCACTCAGGGCAAGCACCAAGAAAACCAGGCACTCTGTTATTAAGGTCACACGAATGTTTTTAATGGCACTCTTTCAGGCTAAAAGCAGGATTTTAGCTTGCAGCTGACTGCTCTTGTTCAGGTATGTAATTGCATCTAGCCTGATTTACAGCAGCCGAGGATCTGACCCAAGATTGGTTTTCTCTCTGTAAATACAGGCAGAATTTGGGTTGAGGCTTTTATGTGTAGCAATTAAAAAAGCAGTGAAAACTTGGCTTCCGCTCATCCCTGAGCTCAAGTTTCGCTTGTTTTGTTGTTTGTGGAACAGTTTAGGGTGTTTGGATGTGAGTGGCCAGGTGTTTCCAATATTGAACCTCTTCGTGTGGAAACGTGCACAGATAAGAGAGCTCAGTCTGTCACAAGCCTTGCTGGTGCTCTTTCAGCGTTTGAAGTTCTGACTTGAAAGGACTGACTTCTGAGAAATCGAGGCGCAGAGTCCCAGCCCCTCTCTTTCAGCAGGAACTCTGTGACAGAGATTCAGATTAGGAGCTGGACTAGTTCTCCAGTGAGTACCCCGTGCCTCGGTGGGAGCTGAGTGTGTTTGAGCTCCACAGTGCTGCTTAGGCTGTACCTCCCCTCTGAGAAGGAAAGGTCAGTATTTATGCCCTTAGCACCTTGTGAATAACCATGTTTGATGCTGTTTCCTGCTTTCTTGTATTTTCATCTTTGGAAAGTAAGAGGGTTTTCTTCGAAGTGAATTGTTACTGAAGTTGAGCTGTCTTAAGTCTTGCAAAGATTATAGTTTGTAATTCTGTAACTTTTCAAGTTTGGAATGAGTTGAAACTTTTATTTCAACTTGCTAAAGTCCTCTGCTCTGTGCTTTAAAATCCAGGCAGGTTTGTACCCCTATTATTAAATAAACAATAGAATTAGGAGAATTCAGTGATAAATTGTGAAAAAGGCAGTGCTGGTGGTTTTTTTTTTCCTTTTTTTTCTCCTTGTGCTCTTCACGTGGCAAAGCTGTTTAAGTTTTTCTTACTTCCCTGCTTTCCCTGCAAACTCTGTTAATTCATTCTAGAAAAACATCAGTTGGGTAAACAGAAGTATTTATATGTGTAGCACTGCAACTCCTACTAAGATGCAAATTGTGCTGCAGGGAAGATAGTTTGGGCTTTTCTTTCCTCCTCGCTTTTCTTTTTTGACAGTCGGTTAATAAAGACTCAACAATAAGCAGCTGCCTGTGATGTCATTTGGGACTTTGTCCACAGAGCTTGTATTTACAAGTACTGAGCAACTACACAGCAGCAGCAAACCCAACTATCAGCAAACTTCATGTCTGCTGTTACTGAAGGACTTTGGTGCTGTGCAGGGTGTAGAAAGCTAACTCTGTTCTTCTAACCACAGACTTTTAAAGCTTGGTAAATAAACACTGGATAAACTCAAGAGAATTTCTGGACTGCAAAGACTTCTTACGGTTCTGAGTTCTCCAGGGCTGGCATGTTTTGACTGAACTGCTGCAAGTAAGGCTTTTGCTGTTTTGGTGTTTTTATCATCTCTGTAAAGCTTATTTTCTCTAGGAGTGTGTCAGCATTGCTATTTGTAGTTTTGTTTTAATTAAAAGAGCAGCAAGTATGTAGTTGTTAGGAGTAATTACAGCCATGCATCTGACTGCAGTTCAGGACAAATGAAAACTTCATTCTGGCTTTTGTTTGTATGAGATTGCACTGAAGTGTCTCTCTCTTAATTTAAGTGATGAAACTTTAACATTCTTAAAAGTCTTCTGAGTGCTGTCATTAACTGAACAAAACCCGGACTGTCTGAAGATTGTTCTTTTGTAATTTAATTATTTTTATTTGAATAATCTTATGTTTATCTGAATATATTTATTTGAATATATATTTGATTTTTTAATATAAATTCATTGTATTTTTTAGTACAGTTTTATTTTAAAATTATTTAATTCCTTATGCAAGCATTTATTTCAAATACAACTTGATTATTTTTCACTTTTAGCTCAAGTTCTGGAGGTGTATAAGTTTAAAAGAGAGAATCATAGAGTGCTTTGAAATGTGATACCTTTTGGATAGAATGAATTCTCAATTATATGAGACACTGTAATTTTTGTTTTTAGTGTTTATGTTAGGAATCACATCACACCCTGAACTATCAGAGCAGAAAAACTACCATTCTGGTATCTGCTGTGAAAAACTTTGTGCTGACTGCTGTTTGTGGGACACACCTGTGTTTCTGACCAGAGATTAACTAATTTTCAGGACAACTAGCTGTGGTTGGCATGGAATTATCTGTGTTTGACAGAGGAATAAACTGGTCCATAGATGTGGTTTATTAAAATATAGTTTACCCACTTCAAAAGCTGGTAACAAACCCCAGGTCTCTTGCTTCTCATTTCAATCTTTCACCAGAAGCCCATTCTAAATTACTGTAATTTCAGTTGTAGAGGCTTTTTCTAGGATGTAACCTAATCACAGTACAGTGTATGAGGAACTTTTTATTACTGTTTACCTCTGTTTAACGATCTGTCTTTGTGAAGACAAAGCACATTTCTGAGGACTGAAATCAGAACATTATGATTGGCAAGTATGTGAGGGTAAGTCAGTACAAATCAATCAGATAGGAATGGAAGGATTCCTCATGAATTATCACTATTTATTTTGGTTTGCTTTGCTTGCTACTGACTTTATGTACGAGGCCTCTCAGTCCCACCCAGCAACAGATTTTTTGGGGCTTCTTATTAAGGTCAGCGGGGCTACAACTGCAGATGCCCCTCTCAAGTGACCCTGTTTCTACAGCAGATCAAAACTGTCCAGCTCTTCTTTTTGATGCTATAATGTGGCTTGGCATGTCGAGATACTATGCAATTCAGGAGCTGTTGTTCTGTCTTTGCAATGGAAGCATATTCTCCTGGGGGGTGGAGGGAACCAACCTAAATTTAGCTCTGCATTAATACCATGGGAATGGCAAAGGCTTTTGGTGTTTCAAATGGGTCTGTAAATAAGAGCATATTTTTATTCCTCAGGTGTTCATCCTCGTTTTTCAGAAATAATATGAAAAAGTTTATATGGTCTTTAAAAGGTGTTTTTGTAGCTCAGAAACTTCTGCCAAATGCAAGAGTGAAGAGCAGAGAGTTATGATAGAGGCTTTGCTTTGGGGAGATGGAATGGGTTTGATCCCTATCAGTGACTCCTGAGAGCAAGTCTTTCCTCTGTCACCTTGTGGTCAGTAAAGATGATCTACTGTTGTGAACTGATTATTTACACTTTCAAAGTTTACTTTATATTGTTAGAAAATATACAAAGAGATTGTATAGATCTCTTTGTATATTTGTATACATTGTATATATGCAAAGTTTACAAAGATATTCTTGGCAAATAAAAAGCCTTCAAAATAAATCTTCAAAATAATTAGAACAAAGTGAGAATAAAGTCCCTACTCGGGTTCCGCTTATTTTTCTCACTTTAATTTTAAAAGCAAATTTTAATCTGAAAAATGTGAATTTTACTGCTTTTACAGAAAACTTCATGGGTTCCTATGGTATTGTTTTTGTACATGAATTGTGTATAAGTGTTTAGGGGATTTAGATTTATGAAAGTAGAAATCTGCCCCAGTAAATGCAAAGCAGGAGAGTACAATTCCACTTTAGTCATGAGCTAATCTTCCGTTAATTCCCTTAAAAGCAGAAGCAGACACTCAAAACCTGATGAGCCCGTGGGCATCCAATTTTCATTTTCCTCTTTTGCATTTTCCTTCTCACATTTACATTTTCTTTCCTATATACCAATGTAGCAAATTAGGATATAGATTGAGCTCACTTTTCAGCCAAGGGATCCCCTGGTTGGATTTTTCCTGGGAAATCTGCCCAAAGATACAGAGTATAATCTGATAATATTCTGGGATGGCATTAAGAGGGACAATTGCCAAGAGAATGTCAATTCTTTGGGCTTTCTCACCATCTGAAAAGAAATGGAATAAGAGCAGACTCCAGCCTGTAATCATCTGACAAGTGGGATTGGGGTTGGATAAAAGGCACGGAACAAAGGTGTCAAAGGGAATCTCAGCTGGCTGAGGAGCTCAGCACGGTGCAGCCAGGCCAAATGCAGCAGGATGCTCTGCAGCTCGTGTGTGGCTCTGCACGTGTTCAGCTCCTGGCACGACTGCAGTTATGCTGAAGAAAAATCCATGCCAAAGCTGCCAGAACACCTTCAGATGTTAAAGCATGTAATATGCTGTTTTATTACTGAAACAGGATAAATGTACAATGTAAATAGAACATGAGCCATTAACACTTGTAATTCTCTGTTCTGTAATGTTTACTGATACTGCTTGTGCAGCATGCAGGAACCTGAATTACATTAGGTTTCCCCTGATGGTTACATGAATTAGTCATGATGTTTTCAGGATGAAAAGTTAGATAGCTATTATGTGAAAAATACTGAGAAATCTTTTTTTGTGCCCATTGCTTGGCTTTGAGGTGGATCAGATAAATGGGGTTTGTACAGTGGCAATGGCTTCTGGAAACGGACTGTGACATTGCCTATGGGCTATGAATGATGCAGACCCTGAAAAGCAGGTTGGATTATAAAGCAGTGGATAAAAATTATGTTGCTGAAATATGGTCTATTAATATTGACACACAGCAAGAGTAAATGCCACTGTTAAACTGCATGTTTGATAAGGTTTCCACAGGACAAGCCTATTTGTTTTCAGAGTCAAACCAGCCTTGGATAGTGTGTGCACACAATAGGTCTGGACAGAATCAAATGCATGTCACAAATTATTTTCTTTGACAATGCTAATTGATTATTATAATTCATCGTTATCTAAATTGTTAAATTCAATACTTTACCATATCCTTTTGTTTCTTTGTTGCTCAGACATAATACAAAAGGGAAGAGTTAATTACCACATGCAACAACAGAGGCAAATTTCATTCTCTGCTTCACTTTGATTGAAGCTGTATTGAATCATCACTGTGGATTTTCAGCAATGGTGGAGAGAAAAGAAGGAAGCAGGAATTCTTTTGCAGTGAAGTAGCTTTTGGTGGTAGTTAGTATTTGTGTTTCAAACAGTATCCTTTTGGCAGCTGGGCTCTATTATGCTTGTTTTGCCTATACTAAATATTACTTAATAGTGCAAACTGAAATCACATATGTGCATCAATCCTGTGGGGAATCAGTGGCAATCCTTAAGGAACACAGCATAACTTGAAAAAAGTAGAAGGATTGCATTTGTTTCTAAAATTACTTACTCCTCTAGATATGAGCACTTGGCTTGTTTTTTCAGTGCTCAGTTGATGGCCAGAGCTGCATCTGGTGGGAAGTAATGCTCTCCTCAAGGGAATTCCGGAGAGATTAAATGATGACTTAATTTATGCAAAGTCCTAAAACTCTGCTCTACTCTATCTTGTAAGATTTGGTGTGACTGCTGTAAAATGTAGCATCTTTGCTGCTGCTCTGAAATGATCTGATGAAATGGTACATTGTGGTAAGATTTTGGGGGGTTATTTTGCCAGTAGAGGGCCGTGTTAAACTGGATAAAACACCTCCCTCTTGGACTCACATTTTCAGTGAGGAACAGCTTGGAGCATATGGTTGTTTTCAACAGCAAAATGAGTAATAATTAGATCTTTTAGAAGCTATTGAACGATTAATTATTTAAAATCAGAATCACATCACTTTTACAGTGAGATGCAGTTCTGTGTCAGTGTAATCAGACTGAATTCTGGCCTTTAAAATACATCACACCTACCTGTTTATTCTGAATTGTTCAAGGTTGATAGATAGAGCCCTAATAAGTCATTAAGCTGACGTGATATACAGCAGCAGCATGTGCTTTTGCCATAATGACACAAATGAGAAAAGAATTGTTTTTCAGAGGTACAATCACGTTTGTTTTTGATGTGGCCTATAAACTAGAACTCATTATTCAGGCTCTAGTGCTGCAGGAGTTGACCTTTGGCAAAATATTTTGTTATCCTCAATCTTTTATACAGGCCTTTTGTGAACTCTGCTCAGCTCTCATTTTGCTGATTGCATTTAAAGTCATTTATTGCACAGTGTTTGCCCTTCTAGCAGATGTTAAAGGATTCACTGCCTCCCCCTTAAAGGCTACTCCTCCTCAGCATCTAATTATAACCTACACAAAAGATTAACAGATGTTATAATTGTCTTTACTCATTGATTAAATAGTTTCTGCATGATTTGCTCTGTCTTCCTCTCATTGCTGATTTGTGAGGTCTTTCTGGATGAGTCTCATGCATCTGCAATTTGTTAACAGTGCTGTCTTCAGTTTTTAACTTTTTGTGATTGTGGTTCAGTTTGAGCAGGTTATTGCTATTCTGCTGGACAATGTGCCAGAAATGTGTTAAAAACAGGTGCGTGAATACTTGCTTTGCACACATTCCTGATCTTCCTCTTCCCTTTAACCACTCCATCTAAAATATATGTAAAATGCAGACTCTTTTTAATGGATTTAAACTGAAGGCTGGAGGGGTAAATGCTGAGTTGCTTAGCAGTGGTTTTGTCCCTATATTTCAGTTGCCACTTGCAGAGGAAATTAGTGGCTGAGAAAATCAGTTTAAGAAGAAAATTCCTAGGAGGAAATTTCTAGTAAGACTTTCCTAGTAGGACTGTTAGAAAACTGTGGGGTTTTTTTATGAGGTTCATCTCACTCACCTTTTCACAAAATTAAGATTACTTTGTTATTGAGCTAATTAATCTCGTCTGTGTTTTGTTCCCATGTTGAGGCGGGGGCTCTGCTCTTGGATGGATCCATAGTCCTTCCCCTACAGCACAACAGTGCCAACTTAGCAACTGTTGTTTTATGTTCTTATAAATCTTATAGCATCTTGAACAGGGCCAGACCAAACAATGTTCCTTTTCAGAGGGGTGAAACATCTTGCACATGTATTTAAACTGCTGCGGATTGATTCTACCAAAGTGTCCTTCCCAGTTTGGATTCTGTACAAGGTTCTCCTACTTTCCTTCATTAGCACAGATGTGAATAAATGATAAGTCCACAAAAGCTTCCATGGTAGTCTTGGGAAGTCTCAGTTCTATGGAGCTGCATCTGCCCCAAGGCCTAAGCCTGAAGAGCTCTGACTTGCTTCGCTCCAAACTGGTGGAACAAGAAAGAAAATGAATGGAAAATATTTTGTCACATGTTCTCAGACAAAATCTCTGAATGGGTTAAAGAGAAACAGGCTAAAGGCTTGAGGCTCGAGTTATGGACTTGGTTATTCAAAAGCCATAAAATATTCTGACATTTCCCCAGCCCATCTCCCCAATCCTCCTCAAACACAAAGCTGTTTCCTTGATTCCTAGCCAGAGAACCACCTCTTTTTGAGGTTGGGCTCACCTTCTCTGGGCAAAAACATTTTAGCATTTTTTAGTACCAAAAATACTTGAGTTCTCTGTGGATATCTGGGGTTATTGATTCAATTAATGTTGGTTCATGCATATGTGGGACACCCTCTATGATTCTACTTCGTGGGCGCTGCGTGTTTTCTTCTCTTTACAGTGAACACCATACATGGTGCTGGCTGTGAGATTTTGATAGAGAACCTACAGTACTTTAGGTTTTTTTTTTTTAATGCTGGTACCTAATGTGTAATTAATGAATTTTAATAGTGTGATTGATAATCTTTGCAGTGCACAAAAGCATTTGTCCGGGGACTCAAAACTGCTCTAGAAACAGAGGTACTTTTTTTATGAGATTAGCAAAGAACACTGTATTCCTCCTTGTCTTTAAATGATATCTCTGTGCCCCTGAATACTTTGAATTTATGAGCTGGGGGGAGCAGATTATAGATTCTTAATAAGAAAATTCCAGGGTGCCAACTGTGCTTGCAAAGTGTATTTTAATCATATAGACACCTGTCCACTACCAACTTCTAATATTTCTTAGAGGTCACTGAGCAGCCAGCCAGCTAATGGAAATCACTTTTATTCAATATCAACCTTATCTGAGTTTGAAACACCAATCCAGAGGTAAAATGCTAAAATCCTAATTATCAATAATGAAACCTGTCTAATCCCCATATTATGCTGGAGGTAAAAGGCCCAGGTTCTCATTGTAGTTACATATGAGAAAAACTCTACAAACTATTAAAAGTTCAGCTAAGTCATTAAGGATTTTTAATGCCTGCTGCTATGAAGGAAAGAATTAAAATGAAACCCGGTGTAACATTTTAATAAACAGCTCTCTGTTATGTCACTGCCTATTAGCTCTAACTTTTGAGACCAATATCTTCATCTGGATTTTGAGGTTGCACAGTAAATGAAAGAGAGCACCAAAAGTCTGACAAGGATAGTACAATCTACAAGGCCTCAGGTTGACCATTCTGCTTGTCTCTCTACTTGACATTCTGTAGACATGTCTGGAATTTCATGATGTGCTTTGCTAAAACTAGTAAAATCCTTCCCTTAAGCTGCAATTCTGTCCTGATGCTATTGATTGGGAATGCATCCTGATGTTCATGACAAACCAGTTCTGTCATTTATAGTTACCTATTTGTCTTTAATTAAGTGAATTGCTTTTCTTTTTGATTACCAGAAAATTCTCCCATCACAAGAAAAAGCTTTAATAAGACATTGCCAAGAATTTATCACCTAGATGATAGTTTTGGGTGCAGGCCTGGGAACCTGTGTAAGGTACACAGCCACAAACCCTAGGCAGGCTTTTCCTCATGGCAGGAAGCAAATCTTACTGATGGGTCCTGTCTCCCCAGAAAAATGCTGAAATGTCAATTTTACCCACTGGCTGTTCGTTTGAAAACAAGTTATGCTTTACCTTTTTTACTTATTCCTCTTTCCCTGAATTCCAGGTTTGGATCCTATGTGTTACTGGGGATTCTGAGCTTGGATGCAGAGTTCAAGAGTTTATAACTCTGGGAAGCAGAACTGAGACCCCTCCTGAGGTCTCTGGCTTAACCAGCCCCAGCTGAGGACAGATCCCTTTAGCTCCTGCCACACTCAGCTTGGATGTTGTGGCTCAGCCAGCTGTGAGGAAAAGCAGAGGTAGAGATTTAACTCACAGGATTCTCATCCAAGAAGGGGGGAAGGATGGGAAACTTGTGTGTTTAGGGCACACCTTTAGGCAAGAAGTCCCATGAAGGCCCCACCTGGCTTCTTTTTTCTTCCCTTTCCTGGAGTCCCATTCAGAGTTTCTACTCTCTCCAGTAGCTGCAGGTAATATTAATGTGAGCCAGCAAGGAAAATCAAAGGTGAACAGCACTAAAGACTGCAGCAACCTGCTTAATTCCTCCACTATTAAAGAAAAATATGGGCCTGCCCTAATTATTTTTTTTAATGCTGCTTTAATGCTTCCTAGTTTCCCCTAAAGGGAAGAAGGGTTTAAATCTGTGAAGGGAGTTGAGGATATCTGTCTCACCTGTGTAGCTGCTTTTGGTGGCAGAATCTTTTCTTTGTTGGCTTTAATTCAGTTCTAGCTGAATTTCTCCCATCAAATTAATTTTGACAGAACAGCAAAGATGTGTATGAAAACTGAGTGTCTTCCACTGCACAGAGCAGAGTTTGGAGAGGATTATTCCTCTGAGTTTATAGTGATGTGCACATCTGGTAGACAGAGAAAAGTAATGACACAGAGAAGCAGCACTAATAGAAAGTTTCACTATTAAAGTCTTTGACAAAGAGGATTTATTCAGTAAATGACACATATATTTCTACCTTCACAGGGCAGTGGAGAAGCAGAGACGGGAGAAGTCACTGAATTTTCTAAATCTCCAACTCAAAATATGGGCAAAAATTTAGGGTTTACCTGAAATGAACCAAGCAGATTATTTTCTTCCGTGCTTATACTCCAAACAGTTTTTTTCCCAATCCACCCTGAATTAATAAACCTTATGTAGAAAAATCCCCAAACTTTTGAAGGTTATATTTAGTCTTCAAATTCACAGTGGATCATTTAGAACATGCAAGTGTATTAACACTTTTCCATACTCTTTATTTCTCTTTATTTCTTTATTTCTCAGCTGAATTTTGAGCTAAATAGTAATATTGAATAACTTTGGTTATTGCAAGTCTAGAGAGGTGCGTAAACTATACACTTAAAGGCTTTCTTTAAATCTGCATAGCATTACTTCCAAGAAATAATCTAGGTAAAAATTATCCACTTGGAGTCGTTACATGAATTCTATAGAAAAAAAAATGGTTGAAAAATTCTGTACCAACCCAACTGTTGTTTCTAAAAGCAAAGACATCTTTCAGATTTTAGTGAATAACTGACTTAAAAATTGCCAGTAGTTTTGGTTTGGTTTGTGTCCTTTTGTTTTGTTTTTTTTTTTCTTTTGTAGTTGGACTGTTTTTATTTTGCATTCAAAATGGACAGATGCTTGAGAGTGAGATTAAGGAATCCTAATAGTATAGCTCATTTCTTTCTAATATTTTCTGGATAGTACTGTATCCATAATCCCAGAGTGTTGGATTATTGTCTGTGATGGCAGTCTGTATTGGCACTGACATTTCACTTGATAGAATTGAGCACAGGTGAGCTAAAGACTGAGAGAATGACATAAAACATAGATGAGCTATGAACCTTTTAAGTAGGAAATTAATTATTATTTTTTTAATTTACATTTTTATTACATTTCTGGCAGATGGAGAAATTAGAAATCAGTGTGTGACAAACAGTCTTCACACTGAGGAACTGGAATAAGCACTGCCAGCAGCTGATGGCATGGGGAGGAAGGATGGAGTAACATTTTTTCAAATGCAAAAGCCTTTAATTGTCTTTAATGTGGATGAACTGCAGCAAAGTACAGAGATGCTGAGAAGAAAGGCTTTTCATCCTCATCAGGGTTGGCAGCATTCTCACTTTCAGTGTTTTGGGTTTTTTTTGTACTTCATCCTGCCCAATCTTTTCATATGACAAACGTTCCTTTGATTCTCTACATTGGATTTCACTTTAGGTGATTTCTTCAGGTACTCAGCATCATTTCCCCTGCTTTATTTCTTTTCAGCCTACCATCAATAAACCTAATCAATTTCTCGCTGTCCCTACTGTTAGGATATGTCCCTCAAACTTGTGTGGATGGTCATTCCTTGACGTTTTAGTCTCCTCTTTGTCATTGTTTAAAGCTGCTATGAAGGGACTGGTTATTCATTCCCCACCAAGTCAATACTTTAATCGTCTTTGCTGCAATTGTATGAATTCCATAAAGTTTGTCTCTATCCTTTTGGCTCAGGCTGAATTCTGCAACAGAGATGAGATTATTCTAAAATTGCAGGGATAAGAGGTGGAGGGCTGCTTGGTATGCCAGCACTGTGCAGTGTTCTGTCACCATTAAGAAAATATGCATGAAGACAGAACATCATTCACTTTTAATGTTTCCATGATAGTTTTCTTGGCCATAAGCTGAAGGTGGATTTAATCAATGTGTATCAATTCCTTTCAGTTTTATGGTCTTGATATCCCACAGTCCTACATGCTCTGCTGTGTAAGAATAAAGTGAACTTATATCAGCTAGGATATCTCCCTGGGGTTTTTCTTTATATATTCTCATCAGTGTATAGGGAATACGTCCCACAAAAAACCTGAAGGTGGTAGAGCTGAGTTGTACCCTGTCACCTTTCTGCTGTGACCATGAAGTACAGACACTGCTGAAGCATGCATGACAGTTGGAGCTGAATTCTTTCAGGTCATCCTTAGGTGGCGTTAGGTCAGCTGAAATGTGAGTAGACTTTCAACTTCTGCAAAGGCTGAAGAGGTGGGCAACCAGCTGAAGGATTTCAGTGCCCATTCTTATGGGAGCTAGATTAGTTGTAGCACCTCCAAATTCTGCTCTGGTACCATGTCTCTTGTGTCTTGTCCATAGCAGTGAACAGAGTTGACTGCAGAGTCCAAGGAGCTGTAGCTGTCCTAACTGCACAGATTTACAGAGCTCTGAAGGCATTAGCACAGGAAAATAAGTAAAGCATGAATTTTCTCTGATAGAAATATGCATGGTGTTCTGTGTGGGGAGCACCTGGACCTGCTCAGCTGGCCAGGGCTGTGTGTTCTTGCTGTGCTCCCTGCTAGTCCATCCCTTCAAACCAGGGGCTCAGTTCTGGTCTGGCTGGAGGAGATCAGTGCTCTTTCCCCTCTTGTTCTTCCCCAGGGTGGACTTTAGTCATGGTGGGGTGGAGGAGATATTTTCACATTATGCAAATGCCAGAGTGGAGCCCTTTCTCAGCTGCCCCTTCCCAGGTCACAGAGGGATGGCAGGTATTTCACTGTACCTTATGTTCCTTTATTTTTCACAGGACATAATGGGATTATGAACTTGATTCACCTTCTTTTCTGGGCTGTTATTGAACTAATGCCTTCATCAGGAGGTTATTGCCTGTAATGTAAGGACAGCCCCTGGCCCACTGGGAGTGTCTGTACAGCAAGGTGAAATGTGAGACACTGTGTTACAACCCACAAATCCCCAGATTCATTAGGAGCAAATTCTGCAGCCTAGACACTGACATTTCCCTCTGATGCAAATGAGTTTGGTTATCTAAGGATGCACAGAGCTGGATACTGAACATGTTACTAGTAACTAAGGAAACATTTTTTACAATAGTTACTTTCTACAGGGAGTTTTCCTTTGAGCCATGTGAACATTTTGAAGTGTTACCCAGTGCTCAGAGGAGTAAAACCAGATGTCTGAACACTATGTTAAGATGATTTAATAATTCTTCATCTCCACTGAGCTGGAATACCACATTAAATAAATGATCTTTTATTCCTTTAATCTCTGCTGGCAAGGAGGACCAAAAGGAGTTGCATTTATTTGGGATACTGTGACCATCACAGACATCATCATCTCTTTTAGCAGTGCAGGTGGGAGGGGTGGAGTGCACACAATGAACTGATGATTTTTAGTGGTCCCTCTGGACTATGATTACAACAGATGGGCAGGCAAAAGAGATGCTGACTGAAGTGCATCTGCCTCAGAGAGGGAGGGATCTTTAGGCACATTTCAAAAGCTCCTAGTTCCAGTTTCAAAAACTGAATTGGCAATCCACCATTGCTTGCAACAGAGACCCTGATACAGATCTTAGATGTAGGTCTGAAATTCTTGGACTTTCTTGAGCAGTGCCTTGATTTATACCAATAAAAGAAAAATGAGAAGAAAACAAAAATCAAACTGAGCAAAACATAGAGAACTTGACTAAGTGTTTAAAATTCTTTTCTCCATTTAGTTGTCTATCAAAATGATTCAGATGCTGGATTTAATTTTTCTGAGTATTGGAACATATTAGATGAACTGGATGTCACTGTCTCTAAAGAAGATTTGTAATTCAATGTTTGATGAGATTTTTGTTGAGTCTCTGCTGCCAACCAGCCACTTTACCATGAGAAATAACTAACCTTATTAATGATGTACTAGGTTAGAGGTTACATCTAGTTGATGTCAGAGGAGTCTTTATTGGGATATAAATGGGGCATTTGCTTTTGAGCCTTGAAATCACCACATTACCCTGTAGGTCTGTGAACAGTAACAGTGAAATTTCCTCGGGTCCTGGAGCTCAGCTTCTGCAGGTGGCTGGAACTGACTATTTCTGACTAAGCTCAGCTGTGGTTCCCAGGGGAGACAAATGTGTGTTGAAACCCCCAGAGGCAGCTGCTGATATGTTCAGAACATGCCTTTTGCAGGTTAACATCCTTGCATTGCTGAAAGAAGCTCAGTGACTAAGGGAGTCTGTGTTTACCACATAATAACCTATTTCACATATTTTATAATAGTATTTGGTAATAAATAATATATAATAATAGGTGGTTAGAAGCTGAGCCAGGAAGTGGGAGCTTTGGATCTAATGTTTCCTTCAGCCTGAATAGCCTCAGTCATGCTTGGATATCTCTGTCTTGGTTACAGGTCTTACAGTGTTCTGAAGGATTTGATTTCAGTGCAAAAGCTAAGGATACAGAAACACCATTGTCATAATCTGGTTTTTATTGATGGTAACACTATAATATCTCCTTTTTCTTCCCCTGCTGTCCTGACTACAGATCCATGCATTCTATCTGCTTATCTTTCATCATTTTTGTCTTGATAATTTTATTGCATGATATGAATGCTTCATATGTCTCATAAAAGCAAACAGGGAAGGGTAATCCTTTGACCTTTCAACATTCTTTGGTGTAATTTACTGGCGATTCCTCTCCTCCCCGAGGCATGGCCCTGAAATCCTATGATAAAAATGGACAGCCAATCCAAATAGAAAACACTGAAAAGGTTAAAGCTTTGATTATGTTAGTCTATAAGTGTTCATCGTCTTTTTTTCTTCTGCCAGAAAGAAAATGAGAGCTGAAAATGGCAATGGATGAATCATGCTTATTACAGAATACGGAAATGATATTGGTTCAACCCGTTCCTGTTAATGCTGAAAGAATATAATCTTGAGCCCTCTCATTTTATGTCACTGCAACCCACCTTATCCTCTTAAATGAATGCATGCATCCATTTAATTAACCTGGTGAGATACTGAGATATAAATCTTTTAAATGCTTCTCATGCAATTCATCTTGACAGCTGTCGTAGTAATAACATCTTTAATGCCGTATTCTTTACTTTCTCATGTATTGAAATTCCTGGTATTATTTTGAGCACAGTGATAGGTTTGCTGGATTTAAGCCCTTAATCTTAACTTGTTTAAATCCTCAGAGCAGTGCAATAGAAAGCTTTACTGGTTGTTTAGTTTGCTGAATAAATGGAAGATTACTTTGCATGAAGAAAGGATAAATATGTTTTGCAAACTGTGGCTGAAACATGGCGAAATTTAGACCTGGCATGTTTTCTTTCAAATGTTGTGTTTCTAGAAGATGCTATTGAGTCTCTTCTTTGCTGCAAGTGATCACCAGTCAAAAATTGCATGAGACCTTCCTATGTGCTCTACTGATTCCCTTCTGAGGGAAAAGCAAGGGTGGGAGAGATCCACAGCATTTGGCTCTGAAATGAGACAACCCTTTGTAGACTGCCATGCGTCAATGTCATTGTACTTCATTAAAATCACAAAAAATCAAAGAATCTTGGAATAGTTAGGACATCATCTAGTCCAACACCCTGCCATGGAATGGTGAAAGGTGAGAAGGTTCCTTGTCTAGCTCCTTCCCACACTTCTTTGGGGGGCTTCTTTGTCATGGCCTGGTATGTGATGGGCAGGTAGTGGTAGTACAAGGGGGAATGTTTTCAAACTAAAAGAAGAGAGATTTGGGTTAGGTGTTAGAATTCCTTTACTCAGAGGGTGGTGGATAAGTTGTGGATGCCTCATCCCTGACAGTGTTTGAGGCCAGGTTGGATGGGGCTTGAAGCAACTTGGTCTAGTTGGGTGGCATCCCTACACGTGGTGTGGGGGTCAGAAAAAGATGATCTTTAAGGTCCATTTCAACCCAAGCCATTCTGTGGTTCTATGACTGCTGGAAAGTCTCCAGTCAGAACTATAGGACCACTGGCTTAGGAGTGTTTTGGGTCACAAAATAACTTACAGGGCACAGTTGACTCTAGGCACTGCCTGTACAGTTCCAATAAACTTTTTAAGAGCTTTAGAGACTGTAAGATATTTGAGGTGTATGAAAATTAATCATTTCACAGAAAAAAAAAAAAAGAACTGGAAAAGAATATTATTCTGCCCAGATATTTCAGAACCACTTGACACATTTTTTAATGCAACATTCCAAAGCCAGTCAATATCTAGGTATATAGGCAGAATGGTACAGCAGTGCTGTGTTTGCTGTCTTGTAATTCCCATAATATTCTACTCATCTAAGCATTTTAGCTTCCTGCGTTGGAATTTTTCTAATTTAATTAACTCATTAATGCTAGCACATGGCACATTCTCCTTCCTTGTCTGCAAAAATGCAGCTTGTTAATCTAAATAGCAACCTAATCCACTGGGTGTGAGTGCATGACATGTACATTAGTGCTAATGAACTGCTGACCAGCCTCAGCAAATACCTGGCAGTATTTGGCATTAGGCAGGGCCTGCCCACAGTGCTGCTGTGAAATACACTGGGCAAAACAAAAGGCGTTTAGCTAAGTGTCAGGTTGCAGAAGTGCTGATGTTGTTGCAGTTTTCTATTTCCCAAGAATTGAACTTTGAAACAGCAACTCAAGAGAGAATTTAGGAATTATTTTTCTGCTTTGTCACTTAAAGTTGAGACCAAGCTAAATACCACGTTGGGGAGAGATAAGGGTGTGGAAATGAAACCATGTTCACAGTTGCCTTTTAATGACTAGGCAGAATGGTTTGAATACTCTGCCATTAGAGGAAAAAAAATTCCAACATCCCCCCTCCAAAATAAAAAACCAAACAAAAAACAACCAAGAGAAAGAATCAAATTCACTAGTATAAACCTAATATATTTTACAGGCCTATGCCTAGCAAGATAAATGTAGTGATTTTATAGAGCTGGACATTGATCTGTTAAACAAACATCAACTCTTATTCTGGAATCTTTTTTTTCCTTCCAGTTCTGGGAGGCCCTTATAAACTGTACTGACTATACCTTCCCTGCAAAGGCCACAACAAACACCAGTGCGTGCACATTGATGTTAACACCAGAGCTGGCAAAAGAAACCCAGCTGCAAAATGACAGACTCAATTCAATTAAGTTACTAGGAAACTGAATCACTCCACAGATTGGTAATGAGATATAAAATCTTTCACCTTTAGATTACCTGTTCATTCCAACATTTGCTTCGATGACAATCTTTACTTTCTCATTGCTGCTTCCTGACCTATGCCAGTGATATTACTCTCTTTGCTGAGGGATAATACCAGTTCTGGTTGTTTTCTCTCAGTCTTAAAGTCTGGCTGTCAAGCAAGCAGGGCTAACAGAGTAGAAAAAGCATTTAAAGGTGATCACTGTGTAACTCTGGCCTCATTCTGTTACCCAACAGTTCGATTTCCACAAACCACAAATCCTCTCCTCTCGTTAACACCTGGGAAAGACAAGCTGGCTGCTCAGAGGGAATACCTTGCTGCCCCAGGGATGTTTTGCGTTTTGGCAGCATTAAGTTGTGCAAAGCCAAGAATGGGGAGGCTGCATTGTATCTACCTTGAATTTAAACAACAGAGTGCTGGTTTGCAGAGATGTCATTTTTGTCATGTGTCTTAACTGTTAAATTTATACATGTCTGTAAGAGAAAAATAAATACAGTCCCTTTCCAGTTACCAAACAGATATACTGCATGCTAGTTACCAGCTGGCATATGTTGGCATAACTCTGTTGAAATCTGACTGCAGTTTCAAACTGCCTGAAAATATCTTGGATGCTTATCCGAGGAATATGATGTTGTACATTTTCATCAGCTAAAGCAATATACATCAATCATCCTTTGTTACTGCTAGAAATGAAGAGGGTATTATAATCCAAGAAATTTCTCTCATAGATTCTAGAGAGTGCTTTTCTGTGTTAATCACACTATTTCTCCAGGGCATACTTTTCAAGCCATCTCCTGAAATAATGAACATTCTTGTACTGAGTACTAAAAATACTGCACTTTAGGATATATAATCAAGCTGATGCCTCTGGCTTGCTGGCTTCCTCAGCAGTCATGGTAATACCCTGTTGAAGCAAGATCACACTTGGGTCTTCCTCTGAGAGTTTTTTCTGTGTCCATACAAAACCTTGAGCCCTGAGCTCAGTGCAAACACTGGGCAAACATCTGGGACCTGCATTCTCTTAGACTGATCCCCATGCATTTCTTGGGGATGCAGCCTTCATCCCTGAGTGCTCTGAACCAAGTGCCTGCCCCCATATGCTCAACATAGATGAAATTCCCCTTAGGGAAGAGTCCTACAGCAGAAACACTTCCTGCTGCACAAAGAACTGGAAGATGAGCCCCCAAAGGTTCAGGAATATACACATCTAAGTGCAGTAAGGGTGAAGACACCATAAATCAGACGTGACTTTGCAATCGTTCACAGTTCCACTGAGTTAATGGGATCATCAGGGTCTGAGTGCTGATCACTGGGGTCTTTGCTGCAAACATATTGACAAGCAAATTGCTCAGGGAAGGCAGGTACATTTCTACAGTCTGTTCTCTTGGTAACACAAAAAGAGTATTTCTGATGTTTGGGCAAACCAGTTCTCATCACTTTGGCATTCCAAGACTGTTGCATCTGGACAGCTGTTCTCTTCTGCTGAGCTTCCCAGTGGACGTGTTAGCTCCATTTAGAGTTTTTGTTAGGCTTTTGTTTGGTCTCAGAGGAGGAGAGATTTACTTGGGAGGGCCGTTTCTTCTTTGTGACAAGCAGTATGATGCACAAAAATGACCGTTCCAAGATGGAAACTTGTTCTGTTTTTCCTAAGTGCTTCACTCTGATGATCATTTTTCTTTAAAGGCCTCCTGAGATGGGTACTTTGAGGCATCAACATATGTTGGTACAGGTGATGTATTGTATTATCTTGTCTGATAATTACCTGTGATTCAAAACGTTGTGTGCGTAGCCTTAGGTGGTTAACTCTTCAGAGAGATAGATGTGTGACAGCCTGCTCAAGGTAATGTGCAGAGCTGGGAGCTCCCATGGTGTGTGTGGGGGAAGCAGTGGAGCCAGCAGGTCTGGAGCTGCTGCACCAGTACATGGGTATGTCCTTGTGCTGTGCTAGTTATGGCTACAGTAACTAGCACTTCAAGTGCCCAGGGCAACCTGTTAACTGTAGGAATAATTTTTGTAATCCTTCCTGTTTTTACTTCTGAACTAGAATTTGGGGTGGCTCCACTAAATACCTGCAGACAGAAACTTCAGGCACTTAACTCATATTAAGTCCTTGACCTTCCATGGGGATTTCTGGCTCCAGCTATAGCTCTCACTAGCTCATTCCTGAGTGGTTTTGTGCTCAGCAAAGTCTCCCTTGGTGCAAGTCATGCTCTTCAGGCATGATGTATGCTCAGGAGAATGATATAATGATTACATAAGGACGTTTGCTAATTTATAGCCTAATCACACAAACAGTGTAATATATTGCTGCTGTGTTTGTTTAAATCTGTTGCAATGTTTCTTTTGCTCGCTAATAAGGAAACAATAGGAATTATGTGATGTCACACCATTGAGATTCCTTATTAGCTGAATTAAATAGCATGTATCATTTTAGGGCTGGAGCTACAAAAAAGCAAGCAAGGGCTCGTAAGTAAACCTGAAGAAAACCCCAAAAGGCTGCAATGAGCATGGTGAAGTAGCAGATTTTCTTACTGTTGTAGGTACATGTTCTCTTTGCATGTATTCCTTAGATGAATATATAGAGTAGTTAACTTCTATCTGTTTGGGAGAAAATGGCCTGAATTCTGGTCTTGCATGAGCATAAGCCAGAAGTACAAAAGAAGCATAGGAACCACCAGGTGCTGTTCAATAGAGGGCTGGATTCACCACGGCATTGTTTGCCAGCTGGAGCACTCAGGGCTAAAGGAAGTGTTTTAAAAGGGCAGTCCCAGTGTGATGCCCGCTCCATTCCCAATGATCCCAGTGCACCTCTGGGAGTGCTCTGGATTCCCGCTGGCTTCAGCAGCTGGGCTTGGGGCATCCTGCTCTCCTTGCAGGCAGCCTGTGCTTGGCCCACGTTCAGGCTCCTGTGTGCCCTCATGGCAGAGCATTTGGGGTCAGCTTGAGGGAAGAGCTGTGAAGGTTTTATCCGCTTGATATCCCCACTGCGACAGATGGGATCGTTCACAGGTGCGTGAGAAGCCGAGTCTATCCACAGGCATGCAAATGTGTCTGGAGGGCATGTGCAAGGCTGCTTTTGGGAACGCCAGCTGTGCTACCCTGCAGCAGAGGTATCTGTGCATCACCTGGCTGTGTGTGACCCAAGGCGATGCTCACAACCAGCAGAAAGGATCAGAAACACACACATCTTCTTTTCCAAGTCTCGTTTTTCAGTCATGGTGACTGTATTTACTGTATCAAATGTGATACAGTAAATACAGTCGCCATGAGATGCAAGAGAAAACTTCTGTGCATGGTTCTCTATCAGCCTGCCTTAATTTAGGCTAGAATCTGATTTCTGTTATCATTCTACTACTTTCTAAAAATCCCAAATAAATTCAGTAACTTTGCCCATATTCCTATATCACAAACAATACATACCTTAAAATACAAGCTGAAACTTTCACACAGCAACAAGAACATTTAGGAAGAGAACTGGTAGTTGTTACTTGTAAGCTGTGGCTTGGCTTTAGTAGAAACCACTGGCCAGGAATTACCAAACTCTACAAAACTGGAAAGATTAATTCCCTCTGTGGTAGCTTTATGGGCTGAATTCCCTGGCTGTTCTGTACAGGCAGTGGGACTGTCTGATTACTACAGCGGAGTCTTTGACCTTAAAAACGTAAGGAAAGTGCTGAGGGCATTTGTGTCTCGTTAAGGATAATGGGAGTTGAAAGCTTTTAGAACTCTTCAGGATTAGGTCCAAAATTTGTACATCCCAGTAGCAGCACAGATGTGCCAACAAACAGGGCTTACTGAGGAGTGCAATTAATGTGAAACAAACTGTTTCCCTCCCCCTGCCCAGCCTCAGGTAATTCATTGGCTCTGCAAATTCAGCTCCCTGCCCAGTTCAAAAGACTATGGAAACATGGGTGTAATGCTAAAGGCAGTTGTAGCAGATTTTTTTTCCTTCTGCCTTTGAGAAGCGACCCAAACATATTGGTAATATTTCTGTTTGGAGAGTTTAGATTTTTTGGCACAGAACATTTATTCCTGGAACACAGCCTACTAGAAATACAAAGTTATTAGCTGTTGGGTTATTACAAAGTTAATGATGAAAGACAGTAACAGTTTAGTAGGATATTGAAATAAGCATTTAAATATTTTATTTTTTTTTCTTCCAGTGATGTTGAAAGCAGTCTGACATTTTTAGTCGATCAAAAGGAAAACAAATAACTGCAGCTATGGAGAAAAAAAGACAGCTACAGAAAAGGGAATTTGGGAAAAGACTTTCTCTGGACAGCAGTCTTGTGGTAAGAATGAATATTTGCTGCATTTACTGAATGTATCTTGTCATAAAAATTTAGTTTTTAAAAGACAATACTCACAATTACATATATTTTAAAGGTGTTTATCTCTTTGTCACAATATCAAAACATTTTGTGATTATTCAGATTCTCCAACAAAAAGTGTTGGAGGAATTTTACGACATCCTAGGTAGAAACTTGTCATCATATAGAAACATGTCTCTGACTTCACTGAATTTGCACAAGGAAGGAATCCAGACAATTATAATGGATTTTTTATTAAAATACTACTCAGCTTCTGTGGGATCATCCTGTGTTGCTCCATTCTTAGTATATGAGGGCTGTAAGTGGCTGAGGTCGTCTGTCAGAAATGTTTATCAGGATATCAGCACAAATGTGTTCACCATAGCAAATCTGTAAACTACTCTAAACAATCTACTGAAAGAGAAGTATAAATGCCACATGCTGTAAAACAATTGCTTTTGCTTTACCTAGGATTTAAATTCATTGGAGATTGTATTCTAGATTTATTTTTCAGTTAATATTTTCAAAGGATGACTGAGACAAACAAGGAGTTTTTAGAGCTGTATGCTGAAAATGCTCATAGATGCCAGAAAATGCTCATAGATGTGGAAGAGTTGTGTATGAGGATAAAAGTGCCCATGTCAGGTATTTAGCATGACAATTTGCAAATGCTGAAACAGGCAAAGCTGAGAGATCTAAGGAAACCTGTGTCATCTCTTTGACACTCATAGAGGTAGTGAGTGTGGGACCCCAAAGCCCTTTTGCCTGCAATGTCACACCTGTGCTAACCCCATTAGCTGAATTTTAAACCTTATTACAACTGTGTTGTTTTCTTCATCTTATGCTAAAATTGTGGTTTGGGATTTTTATCCCCACAAAGTGTAAAGCCCACTGACATGCTAATAGCAGTGAACATGGACTCAGCAGGTTTCAGTCTATCCACTGATGCTCTTCAATCACCTGCTGTGTTCTTTATTGGGGTCAGCGGAGCAGGCCCACCTTCCCAGGTTTCCACCCCTTTAAGGACTCTGCTCCTCTCCTTCAGGCCTTAGCTACGAGGCATCTCAGGTAATGTCAGGTGGCTACTGAAGAAATGTGCAGAGAATGTTTAAAAAGGGCTCTGTCCTTTTCTTAGCACCACTTCTTATGCTGATGAATTACATCCCTTTTCTCAGAAAAATATAATTAATTGGAGAGAAATAAAAGTAGTGAAGAATGGTGAATTCTCTGAGCTGCTCAGGACCCTAAGGCAGAGCTGTTTAAGCTGCCCCTGTTCAGGCCATGCAGCTCAGGGCTCTGATACTGAGACGTGACTGTTTTCAGGTTGTTCAGCCTGCAACAAAATCTGCTCTCTCGGCTTGCATGCACTCAGCAGGTCAGGTCGTGCTCCCAGCACTTTAAAACTCTTTCTAGCTTGTGGGCAGAGAAATAAGGGTTGGTATGAACTCACAACTTCATGTAATACACCCGGAGACAGAAAAAATCTGAAAGGTTTTGTAGGCTCAGAAGTCTGTTTAGTCCCAGGGACTAAACCTCTGTTATTGGTTCTAGGCATACACAGCCCCAAAACAGACTCCAGCCTAAATCCTGCAGCTAAAATGGACTGCTATGATCCAAACAATCGACCACAGACTGTCAATATTTATCTGGAGAAAAGAATTCTCATAGAAACTGGGTACTGAAAGCTAAGGGAAATGCTAGCAGTTGTGAATTTTGCATAAAGACATTCCTTAGTGTACTATTCTCGCCTAAATGTTCTCACTGATGTAATGGACTAGATTTAGCCTTTACTAAAGGTATTAAGATAGAAACTTTCATTTCTCTGAGGTGACTGTAATGTGCTGTGGGGATGGGAGCAAGGAACCAGATATTTCTGGCTTCCAGTCCCACCTAGTGGAAATTTGGATTTGATTTATAGCCAAGGTAGGGCACGATATCTAATTCTTACCCTTCCCTGTGAGTAAGGGTAGAGTAGAGAGAGACATTTGTCAGTGACATAGGAAATACTGTGTGTGTGGCACCATCCAAAGTGCTTTGTGTTATAATCAGTGCTATGTGCATGTTGAAGCACCCATAAGGACTTCATTGGAGGAGAAACAGAAACTGTGGCTGTAAGGGACGGTGATAATCTCTCCCTCCTCTATAGCAAGGGATAAGTAGGATGGGAGATTGCACACAGCTGAAATCAGGCTTCAAGCACTGGCTTGAGGGCAGTGAATTAGTGCCAACGTGTGGCAGCTGAAGTTCTGTGGCTGATTAACCCATTTTGGTGTGAAAGTGTTGAAGGAAATGTGTTGAGGGAAAGAAATATTGCAATACTTCAAAATTTTGTATGTATAAACCCATCATTCTGTCATCACCATTGTAAAGCAATATCTTTTGCTACTGGTGGCATTTACAGGTTGTGTCACCTGTTGAGTTTCAGGGCACACATCCATTTGCTGTACTGGGGTGTCACAGGTCTGTGTCTGTGAAGCCTTTCATTGAGCAGAACATGTGTAACTAGATCTGAGAGTGTCATCCATACAGTTAATTAGAAAATTTTGAGTACTTTGTTGTCTATTCCCAGCTATTATTTCATAACAAATTGGAAGAGACATTCTGAGACTCAAGTGCCTTCAGCAGCCTGTAGTAAGTCACATGGCTGCCTTGTGACTCCATGAAATCGAATCAGGAAAGGCAAAGCTCTTCGTGTTTTCCTTGTTGTTCCCAAATTCCTGTTCCATCATAACTCCTCTCAATTGTTGCCTTCACGTATGTCTATCTTCTTTACCCTTGTATCATCATATTCTGTTTGAGCACCGTGCTTTAGTCCAGTCCCGTGCTCATCCAAGTAGTTGGGTCTCTCTTGTCCTCTCTCTCTTCCCAGATGTTTTGTGTTTAACCTGTCAGGCATTCAGGGTTGGACACTCTGCTTGGGAAATCTGGCCTTGATTCTCTCAAATCCAGCTTCTCCTTGTTTGGTGGAGAGTTTAAGCATTTTCATATCTCAGAAAGAATTCTAACTTCTGGGTGTTTAAAGAAAATATGTTTCTACTTTTGCACTCTGGACCATGAGATACAAATAGGCGTTTCTGATAACATCCCTTACCCTGCCTGGCTCTGCTGCTTTTCCCATCTGCATCAGATTGTAATCTTCTGGAATGTTTTTTTCCATGATTTAATCTACAAGTATTGCATAGTGATGTTAAAAAAACCAAAAAAGATCCTCTTACTTCCTCTGCTCTTAGACTCTGAATATAGAAGCTATGAAGGTATTTGATGGCAGAGTGAGAAGAGGAAAGAGGTATTTCTGAAGAAACTACATGACTTCTCTCTCCTTAGGATATGGATCTGGGCCTTCAAAATATGACCATAAATTCCATCAGTGTTTTGTATTCAGGCCTGCCCATCAAACAATAAGTTTCAGGCTTCAGATAAGAAAGATCCATGTTAGGGACAACCTTCAAACAGGGAACAATTCCATAGCTATTAAACCACTCTTCCTTACACCACAGGCACAGTAACTACTTTTGGATCACTCAGATAAAGAGCTCAGTTTTACTTCCTGTACTACTCAACCCCTCACAGGTGGTGTCTTGGGGAAATAAGCTTTACGATGAGAGCAAATAAACGTTTTAAAATTAAAAAACCATAAGTGCACAAATATGTTCATAAAATGTCTTTCATAGGGCATAGTTTTTTTAGTGAGTGATAATTAATGCTTTACTGGAAGTTAGTGGTTTGAAACCATGGAGTTTAACAAGCTCTAGAACCCTACCACTGTAAAGAAAAGCCAGAGGAATTGTTGCTACTGCTGCCCAGGTGAAAGAGACATCTTGCTGTTAGCTTCAATTAAATTGGATCTTTATCAGCTTTTAGTCATAATATCACAGGTGGTATTCCAGAAATCTCCAATATAGGCAATGGCTGTTACTGCTCTGTAGGTTTCCAATATTGGCACCATGCTGAACATTTGTTACACACCCACTTATTTACATTTGCAGGCAAAGCTGGTAAGCCTGCAGTGACATTGACATTTTATGGCTTTGCATTCAGGTGAAACAGTTAGAAAATACTAACTTCGTAACAATTCTCACAGGTAATCCTATGAGATCAGTTATAGAAAATAATATCTTTGTAATTTCTGCCTGGCATTTAAAACCCAAAACATACCACCCAAGGAGGATATACCTTTTACAGTTTCAATATAGTTTTATACTACTTTATTGTCTCATCTGTTGTACAAGTGATGCTACTGTATTTTGAGTTTATAAAGTTTTCTTCTGCAAATTGATTCCAAACATCACAACTCTAAAAATCAAGTTGGCTTGAGAAAGGAGAACTAAAGATTGAATCTTTTTTGTTTTAAATAACAGATCTGCATATGTCATGTTTTTATGACATTTGTAAGGATATTTTATTGTATATGTGGTTATAAGATAAACAACAGTTGAAGAATAAGATGAAACTGTATCTTTCTGGTTTGCTGTGCAAGAAGTCAAGACCAAAGTCTTTGCTGTTATTGCCACAGTACTTCTGTTTAGCATGAAAACAAACTGCAAAATTCATAATATTTCAGGAGTGCATTTATTTGGAATATGTTGCTTGGCTGTCATGTAACACCCATGTCAGATTGTTTTCTTTTAAAAGAGAAACAGTTCTTTCTGAAGAACATTTTGCTTTGTGCATCTTAAATCCTTAAATCCTTTAAGTTTGGTTAAATGGAACAGCTTTACAAAGCATAAGAGTGTGAATATTTAATGGGTTTGCTTTTTTCATGAATAATATTTTTCCTGTTGAATCTTGCATTTAAGTATAACCAGTTGAAAATAACTAGTGAAAGAAACTAGATAAAAACAGGAAGGATAGGGATTTTTCTGTGTCCTTTATTCATTTCAGGTCGGAATATACAAAGAAAATTAATATGAAAATTCGTAGTAAAAAAATGTACTTTGATGGAATTTAGGCACCTATTTTTTTAATATGGGTAAAATGAAGACATATGAGAAGATTTCTTTGTTAATATTTGCAATTTATTATTTGGTATGTGAGGGAGGTGGCTCAGACAGGCAATGATATTAAAAGGTCTCATGAAAGGATTGATTGTATTTCAGGTTTTCCCTACAAAGGTCTTAAACAAAAAGAAAAATGGAAAAATCCCAAACCATAAATAGACCCAAATACAAGCTTTTAAGTAATTTGTGTGGGATGAGGGGAGTGTTAGAACATATCACTGCCACCAGGGCCACGTTGGCTACTCTATTCACTGGGGTGTTCTTTGAAAATAATAAAAGCCCTATCCTTTGCTTGATCCAAACTGTCCAGTTGCCTCCCAGGCCCTTTTGATCAGGACAAAGTCAATGTTTCAAGCTGTGCTCTTTATTTATGTGGATAATTCCCAGCCTGACTACACACATGGTTCACCCTTACAGCTGTGGTGGCATCTAGCTGGGGAGATTTGAGAACAGAATATCTTTTTGAAGCAGCCAGCATTTATCAAAGCAGAAGTTTTTTGTTTTATTTAAAATGAGGCTTTTGCTTCTGAAAGCAAGTTGTGGTAAAGTGCTTCAGTGGTGGCTGCTGAACTGTGCCCTGCTGCTTTCATTCTGGTCACACGCTCCTGTGGGGCTCTGTAGGATGGGCTTTAATGGCACCACTTTGTTGTAATAAGGGCAGAGTGTAATGTAATGAATTGCTCTGGGGCGTGGGAGGAATACCTTCAGCTGCCTGCAGCTGGATTGGTGGCATGGGCAAAACCACTGAGTTCAATTGCAGACTGCTGAGAAGGGTGTATGTGTTATCTGGGGCTGGGAGCCAGGAATTCAGGGGTTAAGTCTGACATCTGTCACCTCTAATCAATTCCTAACTCGGTTAAATAAATTTCTAATTCAGTTTTCTCATTAACAAAACTCTGATTCAGTTTTCTTGTCAATAAATTGGGTGTTATAGTAATTTCTTACCTCATAAGTATTCCAGGAATAGTCTGTTATTAGCGTGAGTCTGTGGCTTGCTTTGATATCTTCAGATGAAAGGTGTCAGAGAGAACATGATGTTGGAGCTGAGCTGGGAAAACTGCTGCAGCAGCAAGGCAGGAGGGGAACCCTTCACGTCTGGGAATTAAATTCTGGGAATAGCTCTGGGTATTTTTTTTGCTAGTTGACTGTGACATTCACAGCGTGTCTGACATCACTGTGCACCATAACATAATCCAGCACTTCAAAATGAAAGGTGGCATTAAAAATACTGCCTTGTCAGATGTTGGCTAATGTTCTAACTTTTGTAGCCTGAATATTTTTTCCCACCTAAAGCTGCTGCCAAATACCTTTGGAGTCTGTAAGTACTTTCAGTCCTCTCAAAACTTGGATTTTGATTTGTGTGCTAATTTATAATGCAGAATTTTGTTCAGCTGCTTAGACCATCATAGAAATGCCCATGCCCAGGGTTGAGTCTGGCACTGCAAAATTATGGTTCAGCAAAGGAAAATGCACCCAGAATGTGAGCCTCAAACAAACAGTTTTTGGTGTTTTTCAGAGGCAAGATAAAGCATGCCTAACATCCAGTGCATCCAGAGGGAGAGTAACTCAGGGAGAACAGTTTAATAAAGGTGACAAGTGTGGAATTTTGAGCTAGAAGAGAATACAGGGAAGAACAGCAGTGAAGCGCAAGTACAGGTTGTATTGCTACCTGCAGAGGTGAAGGTTTGCACATTCATGAGGAAAACCACAAGATATGAAATTGATATAAGGGCTCAGTAAACAGAATTCTAAGAAAAATCTATTCATAGCATCATAGAATGGTTTGAGTTGGTAAAGATCATTTTGTCCTAACCCCTCTACATCTTCCTCATGACAAGGATAGTATCACACAATTCTGCAAATCTGTCAGTTAGGACATCCACAGACTGGGCAGATGAAGTACTATCAACTGTCTGCATAATAGACAGTCCTAGAATCTGACTGGAACTTGGTAGAAAAAGAAAATCCCAGTGGGGGCTGAGGGTGTAAAATCTATCTAAACAGAAGGACAGATTCTGTTGTGCACACCCAGGGCCTTTAGCACCTGGACTTTGAGAAGACGGAACTATCTATAAATATAGTGCCAAGAGCACAGACAGCTCTGCATTTGCATTTTTAATAAAGTGAAAATTGAGACAAGAGCTCTGGTGTGCTAGGCAGAAGAAAAGAGCCATCTGAATGGGTCAGTTTACAGCAGAAACTGCTGAGAGGTGAGGAGAAAAGAGAAACCACTGATATGGGACAGCAATGTTTAGGGTTGGTATTATCATACCAGTAATAGGGATAATGTGGGGAACTGTGGTCTGCGTGGATTTAAGGACATCACTTACCAGCACAGCAGTATATCTAAGGTACTAGTTGTAGAATCTACATCAGCTTGGATAAAGAGCACAGTCACTGGTTACACTAAGAGAGATAGTGGCACTTCTGGGTAGCAGTGGTGGAGATGGATGGTTTGGAATGCATTTGCAGAAGAGGGATTTGAAAATGAAGTGTGTAAAGTGTTGAATTTCCTGACAGCAGGTGGTTACTGTAAGTCACATTTATAAACTCTGGAGCAGCCTGGCAAACCTTACATCATAATTAAGAAACACAGGGGCTGTGAGATCCAAAGGACTCAGTGGACCTAGGGAATGATGTTAGAAGTAAGTGCCAGGTCTAACATGAAGAAATTAATTTCAGTTCTGTTAGGTACTAGTGCCACAGAAAGAACTGAAATTTGTTCTTATGGTGATACAGACAGTGGCCTATTGCTTTGATTAAAGCTTACACCAATAGAAACCAGTAATCCTTTTCAGGAGCTGGAGAGGTGGATAAACAGTGAGCAGTGGAGAGATGCTTGAAGAGAGACTAGAAATAAAAAACTCACAGCCCTGAAAACAAACAGTGCATGGAGCATGTTGTTCCTGAGCAAAACTTCGAATAATATTCCTACTGGAATATACCTCAATGGTTTATTGATCAAAAGCACTGACTCCAACACAGGCAGAAGTGCTCTCTGAGAGAGGAATTGTTTACCATTTGTTGCTCCACATCAAAAGTTGCATCAATAGGTGTATAGGGTGACATGGTGACAGCTGAAACGTCCCCAGAGGTCATGCTTTGACAAACTGCTGGCTTTTGCTTTCTCATGTCTTTGGCGCATAAACTTAAAGTGACAAACACCAGGCTTGAAGGTTAAAATAGAAGCTTTAAAAGAAATTTATGCAGCTGATCTACCCCTGTTCATTGTCACAGAATTGGATGCAAAAGTGAAGGAAAAGTAAGAACAGAAAAGATGGTTTTACTTGGGCCTGCAAATTAGCTGGCAGATGGACTGGGAAAAAACAGAGGGCAATCATATTCTGTTGCCTTCTAAAAAAGCTGGGAAATTGGCCTATGTTGCTGCAGAATCTCAGTAATTTCACTGTCAGACTTTTGACATTAAAGTATTAAATTCTCAACAACTCCTAATAAGCTTTTAAAGACCCTGATTTAGCTGCAGAGGAGGAACTAAAAATGAAAATGAAGGAAAACGCAAGAGATAAATGCATGAATTTTGAGAGTTATTCAGGAATGAAAATTCAGCACAGTACAATAGACAATTTGGGTGTTACAAAAATAAAGGGTGTTAAGTGTTCTAGCTGATGAACTCCAGAAACTGAACTTTGTGAATTTTGTGATAATTTATAGTTGCAGATGTCAGGGCTTGGAAGAAAAAAAGTCACAGTTTTATCTTGGTGCAGGGGAGACAACTGTGCTGGGGCTTGGCTTTCTCCTTTGGGACACATTAAGGAGAAGTCTTGCTGTGGAACTGTTTGCTAGTGGGTTGTTATGTGGATGGAACCCCACGTTTTGATTTGGAGGAGTTTGATGATTTGCAGTGTGCACACCACTCTGCTCCCCAGGGTTTTTGGGAGGAGCTGGCAGGTGCCTGCCCTCTGGTGCAGAGCCAGCTCAGCAGCCTCCTCCTGCTGCTGCCTTTTCCCTGAAGCACAGGGCTGCAGGCAGGGGACAGCAGCTCCAGTGCTGTGAGCTGAGATCTTGGCTGTGATCTCAGGCTGCTCTGTCCCTCTGCCCTGCCCCACCTATTACAGAGTGGAGCTGTGACAGATGTCAGCCCAGGCCCTGAAGAGGGGAGCTCAGGGAGAGCTTTGGATTTAGGGGGAGTGTGCACCACACTGAGTGCCACACGGTGATGTGCCTCGTGACACGAAGGCTGAGTGTCAGCATGGCCAGGGATAAGCAGCCACCAAGGGAAATGGATGTTCTGGGGACCCTTCTCTAGCTCTGGTAAGCTCCCAAAGCAGCAGTGAAATTGGACGCTTTGCCTGCCCAGATGTTAAGAACAGAAGGCTGCCTGCAACAAGAGATCTGAAGAGATTGGGGTTAACTAAATAGGGATTTTGTTGACAAACCTCTCAAAATGCTTCATGCCTTCAGCAATTAAGCATAACACATATCCTGAGAAGCACTAGTTCCTCTGTGTCTCCCAGTTGCCTGATTCAAGGGGAATACAATCCTAGGGAGAAGAGAAAGGAAAAATTATGCCCTGTGTTGTTTTATAGTGTTGACATAATTCCCTACCCTGCAAGACCAAGAATGAATAGTAAATCTACCTCCTGCTAGGTCAGTTATGGCATCCACTAAAACATTCTATTTTGAATATTGTTACATCCATAGGAGAATCTAAATTTCTTTTCACAGGCTTGTGCGCATGCCAATATACAAAGGGAACAAAATAAATCTTTGCAAGATCTGTAGACATTTCCAGATTGTTTTGTTTTACAAGTAGGTATGGTCAACTTTTACTCATGTTTTGAATTTTGCTAATTTTGTCCACCTACAGTGAGTGTGAGATAACCTCAAGTGAAAATTATTGCTCTGAGTTGTTTGCAAACCAGTATTTCCAGCTTGTGCTAAAAATTTCGAGGTTTTTATATTTTAGTTCCAGCTGGAAAATTCTGTCTTTGTTCATATTTTATTTATATATATACATATATATAGATACATACACACTTCTCTTTTGTTCTTATATAAAATATACATATATATATATATATATATATATATATATATACACTGTTGGTCCCCTTACTTGTTTAATTGTATAGCTGTGATAGAAGATGCACACTAAAACTGAGGACGTACAATGTTTTGCTTCACAAGTTTACAATTTTGATCTTTAGATAAAGTGTGCCTTACTGAAAATTTCAGTTAAATCACTGTGTGTTTTGCCTTTGTGGAATAAGTGTTTCCTCATTAAAAACCAAGCTGCCAAAGAACCAGCTAAGTCTTCCACATGGAAAATGTTCAGCTTCATGCTGTCAAGAGAGCCATGCAAAACTCTGCAGTGTAAATATGTATTTTGCTTGGGACCCCTGGAGGCAGAGATATTTGAGGGTAGGCACCCCGATTCCAGGCATTTTTCTGTTCTGAGGAGTCTGTAGGTGCTTGTTGAGCTCTAATTGCTGGGAATGGCTCTGCTGGCAGCTCGTTCCCTCCTCTGCTCCTGCACCTCTGAGCCTGCCTGTGTGCTTTGGCTTGGAGGGCCTTGTGTGACCCAGATAGGAAATGAGCTGGGATCATTGCAAGGCATTTAAAATAATTGGGTATCAACAGCTGGCTTTATGGGAAGCTAAAAGTGTAAATCCAGAGAGTTTTTATGATTTCAATGGGTATTTTTCCCAGCGTATAAAGCGGATCCAAGTAATTTTGGCTGTGAAACAGTTTCCCAACTTATTTCTATAATGATACCTTAGAGTTTTTCATTATAGTGAAAATCTCTAGTAGGTCTGAAGGGAAAAATTACCTCCACTGTTTCCAGACACCCAATATGTTTCTCTGTGCTTGAATTTATGAGTTTTGGCAAAGATGACTTGCAATATGATCAGGTTTCAGGGCAGTGGTTTCTTGCACTGAATCCCAAACAAAAGTGTAACTGTTCAGAAGGCTCCAATGTGTCTTTGGTGATGTAAAAATATGGGACATTGCTCTTGAAAATCCTGCCACTCCGTTTTTGTCTTAGTGTATTATTTACTACACAGTGTATTGAGAGAGCTTTTTGAAGCACAATTTAATTCTCAACTTCTTTCAAAGTTTTTACAGCATAAATTGCAGTCCTTGTCAAAAAGAGCAAGATTTGACTGTTGAAGACAATGATTTTGTTTCTATTGCTTTGTAAGTAGATTCAAATATACCTGTTCATTAAAAGCCTTTCCTGGAAGACAAGTGCTTGAATTAAATGACTGAGAGGTGTAATGCAGAATTCCTCTCAGACATTAGACTGGATCAGAACAGGGAAATTTCCCAGGAATTTCCCATCCTGGGAAATTTGTTCTAGTGCTTTGACATTTTGGTTTCAATTAAATTTACTCCTTTTTTAAACTTATAAATGTTGAAAATATCTTCTCCTGAAGTAAATTTACTTTCTCCCATCTTTTACGGCCTTAAATGCACCACATTTGAGTGTGCAAACAAAAAGTTTCTGATTCATAGGAAGAAGGGGGGCATGAGTGTGTGCATTGGAGTAATGTAAATTGTCCCCAGAAATGAGAAATGGTCTGTTATCCTAGAGGAAATTTGTTATTTTTTAAGAATTACATTGTCATTGCCCTTCCAAAATTCTGATTTTTCATGTGGAAACTGCAGTTTCCTCTGGAGTAATCTATAGAAAATTCCTGAACAGCTTTGCTAAAGCTGTAAAAGATGCTGTTTTTACCTTTAGCCAGCCTATCTGTTGCCTTACTCCACTAAGAAGAAACTTCAGTGGCACTGATTAGAGAGAGACATCTCAGACAGGAAAGTGCACACTCCACATACGTTAAGGTGATAGAATCTGACATTGCAAGTACTTGCATCTTATCTCATTCATGTCTCTGACATGCCTGGAACTCTGGAACTCAATGGATTTGTTCTGATGTACCTTTGTATGAGACAAAAATCAAGCTAATGTCCTCCATTTATTCTGTAGGTATTTCCATTCAAATATTTTTTTTTTTAGCTAGTGTGTCCCGCCTGTTTCTCCTGCTCTTACTGAGGGTCGGACAGGAGATTTCTCTCATGTTGTGTCTTTGTAGATTGGATTATCTTGTGATACTGAATCATGCTGGTTGTCACTGGCAAAACAGCAGGTTCCTCCTAGCCCTTTTCCCTGTGTGGTTCTGTTTGATGGGATTCTTATATACTTTCCAACCACTTTGTAATCTCAGTTTCATCTGTGACTTCAAGCTTTCCTTTGAGCACCGCATCAACGACATTGTCAAGGCTTTCTTTTTTTTTTCATCTATAGGAATCCGTGAAAAGCTCAGGTCTTGCTGTCTCAGCAGGACACAGAGGGTCTGATTTATGTCTGGATAACAGCACAGGTTGAATTATTGCACTAGCTGGTTCACAGCCTCCTAGATTGGCTGCTACATGGTGTTCTTTAGTTTGTGCAAAATTCACTCATGTGCCAAAGGACATCCAGTTAAATGTGTCTGAAATCAGCACACCACACCTGTACAAGGCAGTGAATTATGTTGGAATGTGACATTGTTTAAACCTAAACGGTTGTAACTGTGCTTCCTTCCCCATGTGCCCATATCCTGGACTATCCCAGTGTCTGTGAGGTATGAATGGATTTAATGAATGTAACACCTCACTGCAGAGGTTGTCTCACAACCCTCCCTCAGTGTCCTTGAGGCACTTGGGCACTGCTGGTGTCCAGTGTTGCTGCTTCTCTCTGCTGCAGAAACTCTGATTCCCTTCAGAGTCTGTCCTAAGTGACCTGGGAATTTCCTTTGACAGATGTTATGAGTTTCAAAGGATTTTTTTCCTTTTTGCACTCACCAGTTTTATGATCATAATATTTTGATTTATAATTGCTTAGTTCTGCTGGCTGTTAATTGACTAATGACAGATGTATTACTTTGGGCATTCCTCTTTGGGTGCTTTATTTACAGGAATGTTGGAAATCTTGAAACACGGGTCCCATTAAGTTGGACATTGAAAACTTTCAAACATCTTGACTCACCAGTTCCTTTGAAAACCTTAATCAGTGTGCCTTCACCTGTCCAGAAATCTCATTTACAAAGATATGCTTTACAGGGGCCTGCTAGCTGCAGAAATTCATCCTTACCTATAAAACTGAAGTAAAGATTCGTAATTATGCACAGATCAAAGTATTTTCCATCTGTCAAAACTTTGCTAATGCAGATATAATCATTAAAATTACTTTTCTATCTATAAAGAACAGTTTATATAGCACCAAAATTGCAACATCCACTCTTTGAGTGCAGAATTAATTTTCTGAAATGAGCAATTATATTAGTTAATGCATTTAAACATTAAGATTAATTAAAAACAAAATCCTTTAGGTATTTTAGAGATGTGAGATGATTTTTAAAAATACTTTAATGGAAGAATAGTACCAACTCCTTAAAACTTTAAGAAGTCAGGTTTACAGTAAGTACATTTAAATTCTTTTCACACTGTTTTTTGTAGCTACAAGTTTCTTTTTCAGCAGAGATTCTTCTTTCTTCCAAATGGTAATTACATACTCCATGTTCTTTCATTTGCATAAAGGAGAGAGCACCAGTGCTTTCTTGAAAACTGTTCAGAGTAATTGTTAAATCCTGCTGGGGTGGGAGGAGACTGGAAAGATGCTCATTGTTTATCTGAGTCTCCACTCCCTGCAGAGGGTGGCCAGGGCAGGTGGTCAATTCCAGCACCCCTGGAGCTCGCAGTGCTGTAAGGGCAGAATGAGTGAGGGCATCACGTGTGTCATTGGGTCTGTCTCATACACAACACCAGCCCTTTCTAAGGAGGCTGCCGTGGCTGACTTCTCTGCCTATTCCTGACTAGAGGTGTTGCTGATATTTGGGTCAAGGACAGTATCACTCACTACTCCATCCTGGGGTCAGGAACAATTTTAGGCCACGGAAAGGGAAGTCTAACACAGCCTGCAGCTTTCTTACCCACTGTGTCCTCAGTGGCACTCAAAGATGTGGGCTTCTCTCAAAAAAGACTTTTACTCCTTTGAGCCTGATTTCAAGATAATACCCTGCACTGTAATATACCTTAAAACATAGATTTTTGGAGATAGAAGTTTCAAGTTTCAACCCAGAGATGCATCTTTTCTAAAGGTAGCAGAAAAAAATTGCCATTTTGTTACAAATAAATAAGGAGAAGACTTGTAACTCTTGTTTGTCTTGTTTGGACTGTGTGAGTTTGGAATTTCAGGACTGGAGACTGATAGGTATTTTATCATTGCCTGTAATGCAATGCAAAATTAAAATACAAAGCACGCTGCTTGGGCTTTGAACTTGCTCTTATTTGCATTCATGTACAAACATAGGCAAAATTTTATGAAAATGTCAATCCCTACAGGCAAGATAGGGAACATATAAAGATGTGTTTAGACTTAAGCCTGGAGGCACACACAGATGTTTGAGGGATGGTGTGCTGGAGAGTTCCTTCAGTCTGCTGGCTCTATGGAGGTTAAGGATGGAGATCCATGAGGCAGCAAATGCACAAGGGTTGGGGATGTCTTAGAAACCATGAAAATGCCTGACAATTGTCAGGTACAAAGGTGATGGGATCAACAGCCTCTACACTGATGCCCACAACAACAAACAGGAGGAGATGGGAGCCGCTGTTCAGCACCGGTGTGGCCAGCAGAGATTGTCCCCCTGTACTTGGCACTGGTGGGGCTGCACTTCAAATCCTGTGATCACTTTTGGGCCATGGGCTAAAAGAAAGGTCTTGGAGTGTGTCTGAGGAAGGGCAATGGGGCAGGTGAAGGGTCTAAAGCACAAGTCCCCAGAATGGTTATAGAGCACTGGAACAGGCTGCCCAGGGAAGTGATGGAGTCGCCTCTCTTTCCTGGAGGCATTTAAAGGACAAGCAGAAGTGGCATCTGGGTACATGGTGGACTTTGCAGTGCTGGGTGGACAACTGGACTTGATGATCTTAAAAGTGCTTTCCATCCTAAGGGGTTCTTTGACATAATATACATGTATAAAATACCTTTTAGGGTGCCCCAGGGGCACCAGAAGCAACTGTGAGATCACATGCAACCTGAACCAGTCATTGTTTATTTGGAGAGGGGGTTAAGTGTTATGGTAGGATGAGACATGCAGGAGGAGGGAAGGACCATAAAGTTTAATGCTAACCAGCACACGTACTCTCCTGCAAATGTACATATTACAGAAGAATTTTTCTGTCAGTCTCCTTTTCAAAATTAGCTTTCAACTTGAAGCTTCAACGTAAAGGAGAAACAAAACCTGATTTCACCCTCGTATGCTTCAAAGTAAATCAAGCATCACTTTAAGAAAGTCAGTGAACCAAGCTTTTATGTGATATAAGTCGGCACTGATGATAATCAAACTATTTCAGTTTATACTAAGTAAGAATCAGTTGTAATTAAGAGCTGAACAGTCAAGTAGGTGTGACTAAAATTAGGTCAACAGACTAGAAACCTGAAATATTTCCTTTTGCTAAAGTTATGTAAGGACAGCTTTGAGGCATTTCCATGAAGGGCAAAGTGGTGAGGTTTCTACAGATTGATGCTGGTCTGGGTGAAGGCAGGAGCCTGTGAAATTTCTGTGTTTTGTGAGTGGAAATCTCATCAGCATACTCTTTTCTCTGGTTTTCATGGATCTCCATCAGAGGAAGAAGTGTCAATAGCTTAAGCACTTAAACCTTTTCAGTGTTTTGAACAGATTGCTTGGTTTGTATAACAACTTCAGAAATCAAGTGCTCAGTGTAAGTATCCTTCCAATCATCCTAGGGATTCAGTCTGGATTCAAATATCTTATAATCTGTAGGTATTGCAAGTCCTCTCATGTATCAGTCAACTGAGAGCATGAATATTTTCATGCCTCAGTTCATGGCTTCACCATTCTCGTAACAACTTATGGTATCTTATCTAAACATCCCTTCCTCTGATGTATGAGTCAAGAGGATGAGTATCACACAAGATATAGAATGTGTTATGTTAAAATTCCATTTCCTTGAGGGAAAACTTATAAAGAGTGAAAATTACTCATAACCCATTTCTTCAACAACTGTAATATTTAACTAAAACTGAGGAGATTCCCTATAGTTTATTGGAGGAAAGCATTTCTTAAATTAGTGGTACTAGGTGAAATCTGCAAAGTTGCCCCCTGATTTTTGTCTGAATTGGAAGGACACACACCTTGTTGGATGGTGCTGTTTTTCTTGACCAAAAGCTTGGCCTGACAAAGCCATGTTCATGTGCAGTCGGCCAGCAAGGCCTTCTTGGGCTCCTGCAGGGGAAAAGAGGGAGACCTGTAGTGCCCTCACTTCCCTCAGACATTTACCCTGCCGCAGTTTCACTTGTCCTGAGAGCCTGAGAGTTCCCAGGGTGGAGTTGGGAGCTAAATAGATGTGATGCTTTCAAATTACCATGTGTTCTGCATTGATGGGGGAAGCCTATTCCAACACTCAGAGGTATAAAACTCTTTTTGCTTTCTAAAGTTCATTTCAACAAGGCTGAAAAGTAAAGAAATAATGAAGCAATGCAATGGTTAACTTGGACAAGCTGTCTTGAATTGAAGAAATCAAGGCACTGAGTGTTGCTTGGTTGCTCAGTTGGTGTTAAATTTTCCCAGAGTGGACACAGGATGTGTGAGAGCCACGTGGCAAAGAAGGCAATTAGTTGTGCAGAGGAACAAGCCATGAGCTGGTGCTTGTTGTGTGTACTTAGGGAATAGCAAGGTGGTATAATGTGTGCTGCATTTCCACCTGCAGTGCTCCTCAGAGCTGCTAATTTCTGTGTGCTTGGTCTGAAGAGTTCCTTAAGAACCAGGCTGATTTACAGGCAGCCTGGATTTTACACATTGCATCCGAGAGGGAGTTTGCACAGATTGAAAGAACAAAGCACAAGGCAGTGCTGGATCCACTGAGCATAAACATGCCTCAGTGAATAGCACTCCCTAAACTTATTTAGCACCATACACTGCAAAATGCGCTAAACAAAGAACAAATTGCTGCTTTAAAGAGCTTCCAGACATAAGAATCTGAATCCATATGATACAGTGAATAATCTATGCCAGATAAGCCTTCTAGCTGAAATGTTCAGAAGAAGTTCTTAATTGGAAGGAGCAAGGGGATTTAAGTGGGAGTTATGTGTATATCATTAGGAAGAGAACAAATGTCTCCAGCTTTAACTAATGTTGACTACAATAAATTCAAATAAAGAGGAACAAATTGACACTTGATTTGAAGCCTGAGATGAGTGTTAATTAGAATTTTCTTGATGTACCTGGCTTGTTTCATAGTCTCAGGATTACTTAATTGGACACTTTGTGCTTTTTTATTTTAAGAAATGTGAGGTTATTAAAAAATACAGAACAAAACAACAACAAAAAAACCCCAACCCTAAACAAAAAACCCCTCAAATCTCTTTCAAGTCAGATACTGTTAGAATTTGATATTCTGTGACACTGAATAGGGTTTGACTCACCCTACCAAACATCCCCAGCCCAGCCTCAGCTTTTTTCTATTCAAACATTGCTTTCAGCTCTTCCTTCAAATAAGTTGCTGCTGATGGGTACCCTGTGATGCTTCTGAGGTACAAATGTTTTTGAGGGTGACTTGCTGCCGTGGAAGTTCAGCTTTTCAAAACTGCAGAGTGGGTGAGGGTGAGGATTTGCTCACCTGAAACTTAAATGCCAGTGTTTGTCTTAGGAATGCGTATATTGTTCTCATTTACTGATACTCAGCTTTGATGGGAGGCAGGGAAGGCAAGGCAGGGGAAATATATTTGAATTTGAGTCTTGACTCTACAGTGGTCGGTACAACATTGTATTATTGTGCTTTGTTGAGACCTCTCAAGAGCCTCTGTGGCAGTGCTGCTTAGGCACCTGTTGAAATCAGATTTAAGGAATGCCAGAGAAATGATAAGGTGAATTATACTCAGTGAAAGTACAAGGATAGACCACTCAGAGTTTGCTTTTTCGTATTCCAGTCAGGTAAGAAACCTCATTTTCTAGTGGGAAATAGAATTAACTTCTCTAAGACCTCTTGAAATCTCTTGTTCATCTAAAGTTTGTATTGTCTCTTCCCTGATTTAGTGCTCTCTCATGCTGAAGTTCCTCTCCTGCTGTGGGGAGGAAAATACAATATTTTGGGAGAGACTTTAGATTGATTCTTAACTCTTTATGTTTGGGTAATTTGCAGGTTGAAATGCTGCCGTGTGTAGTAGCCAACATTTCTCATCCCAGGCTCTTACCTCACTGGAGCTGTTCTTACCTTTTCACCTGAACACATATTGCAATCACGCCTGATTGTGGGTATAAATCTCATGGCTGCCTTTCCCATAAGTAATCTGAGCAACTTGAATGTAAATAATGTCAAAAATGTGACCTTTGTCCCTAATCCTGCCATTTTGAAAAAGGATTTTGAGGGATGTTTTTAAATGCAACACTTTTGTATCCTTGTATATGTTGTCAAATTTACAGTTCAGTCCTTGCTTCCATAAACTTTTAAAGCAATAACATTGACAGTTCAAGCAAGCAGAGTTATTCAGTTCTGTGCAGATCCTGAGAGTCAATGAAATTATGATGTCAGGAAGATTCAAGCCATGCTTTAGTCAACCGAAAATATTGGCAGGAAACAAAATTCGATTTTTCTAGTGAACCCAGCCATTTTATTTCATGCATCTGAGTGTTCTTGGACATGACAATGTGAGTTGAGAGCATTGTTTTATCAAATACTATTCCAGCTGTAGAATCCCATACCCTGCAACTGAAAACACCTTTAATGTTCTGGTTTCTTGCAGTTTTCTATGATGCCCACTGTAGGAAATATTTCTGAGGTAAAGAAGCAATAAACCTGTCACTGAATGAATTCTGTTTGTTCAAAGAGACAATGACTGTCCTTGCTGCAAAAGCTGTACGTTCAGCTTTGCAAAAGATGGAACTGCAGGAAGAGAAATTGCACTCAAAATACATTTCTGTGAGCACTTGTATTAAACCTGAGTTTTTCTCAAGTGTCTGTGACAAGTACAGCACTTCAGAATATTTTTTTCTCTAATGATAGAGTAAATAAGTAAATGAGCACAGCTTGAAATTTGGACGCTTTTTGCATCTAATTTATTTAATATATTTATTTAACATATCAATTTATTACAGCTGAAACCATGGAATGCTTGATGGAAATTAGTATTTGGATTCAACATGCCTATAATTAAACCAGAATTGATGAGCTTAAGCCATGTTGTCAATAAGAGCCATGGGAGGGCAAAGTGATAAAAATTATGTCTAAATCCATCTTGTAGAGATTATTATTTGCCAGTAATTCCACTATAGTTTGAGAAGATATATTTCAAATTGCGCCTATTTTTAAAAAAAGTTTTCAAAATATAAATTAAGTAGGGATTATTTGGAGAATGAGCCTCATTCTAAGGTGCACAGATGGGCTGGGACTGGAGGTTTTTAACACTCAAACTATTTTGCAAGCAGAGGTGACAGGTTGGCATGGGCACCACTGAACAAAGCAGGCATTTACATGAGCTCCTCACCTGGCATGCTTGGTAAGAGTTTAGGTGTGTGATACTTTCATTTGATCCATCAGCATGTGCTTAACAGCTTCGTGTGTGAAAGCAATCAGGAAAAGAAAACAAAGCACCCAGCATCTGTGTGGGGCCTTTCAGGCAGCAAACAAATGGCTAATAAAGCATTGACCCAAACCAATTGCTGCCAAATGGGCATCTGCGCAGCGCAGGATGGAGAGAGGAAAGCCACCTTTGTCAAGCTGCAGCATTTCCACACACACAAAGGAGGTAAATGCAGTATTTTAAATATCATTAAGTTACAACTTTCCAGAGGACAAGCCTGTGAGTTCTACAGGAGACACATTTGATATATGGTGGAATGTATCGTTTGGTCAAATTAGGATGCCTGAGGCATGACCAGTTATCATCAAGGCCTCTCTGAAAAGAAGTGAAATATGGTTTTCTCAGGAATCCCCTGAAAAAGTGAGACTGTCAAGGAACCACCAGCACTATCAGGAGTGACTCCCAAACTGCAGGAGGATGTGGGACACTATAAGCCACAGGGTTTTGGAGGATTTTGGCGCCTGGGCAGAAAAGGGGAGGTGAGAGCTGTGGGATTGTCTTGATTTCTTGTGGATATCCTCGCTGTAACTTTGGGATACATGGGGTGTTTTGGGACTGGACTCCTCTGCTGGTTCTGTAGCCAGCAAATGTGCCCAGCCTGGCCACAGTGAAGTGACTTAGAAGAAGCCGTCCAGGTGGGAATTAGGAGAGCTCTGCAAGAGAGGCTCATAATTGGGGTAGCATCTGTTGCAATGGGCTACTGTTCATTTGCTCGAAATACAGACAAATTGCAGCTTGTGGTGAAGCTTCTCATATGATAAATTGGCCCCTGTTCTGGATAGTTTGGCACTGACACTTCTGTTATATATTTTCCTGAAGGAGAATATTCCTGAAGGAGATAATGCTTTGGGTTTTACTGTGATTTCTCAGCTGTAAATTTGATGCTATTACTGTTTTCTTGTTTTTCATTCTGCTCATTTGGCATTGTTGAATTTCTATGAAATAAGGATAAAAGTAATCTTAGAAGCAAGTTTTAAACATTGTTTTTCCAGTACTTGAGATACAAAAACCACACTAAAGTTATTTTCAGACTGTTTTCTTTCTATTTGTCTCCCTTCCCTACTGATGTTACTAGGCAATATGGAACTGTACAGCAGCAGTAAGAAAAGGCAGTGTGGGCTGCACCCCCAGCAATGTTTTGGTATTTTGCTCTCTCTGTAACTGTGAATAACACACGGTTTACTTTTGTTGATAACAAACAGGCATCATGAGTTACCCTGGAAAACAGACAGGTGTTGGGTCTGGCCTGAGAACTCTGGTAAACACTCCTCTTTATATGGCATTTTCTATTAGATCTGGAAACAGCATTAAATTCAAGTGCAACTGTCAGGCAACCTTCTTGCATATTCTATCAGTCCCAAATTGCCAAACAAGTCAGGAATTAGAATAATTCAGAATGTAAGACTGAATTCATAGGGCAGCTGGCCTTTGTCTCTGCACGAGGCTAACCCAGATTTCACATTACCAAGCTGAGATGCTTCAAGTCATATTAGAGATTTCTAACATCTTTATTCAGACCTTGCATCTCTATCAAAGATGCTTATTTGAATGTGGCCATCTGTGAATTGCTGACAGACTTTCTGAGCTCACAGCATATGTTTGTACAAACAAATATAAAATAGAGCATAAAAAAGTGTGTATTGGAAGGGGGATGGTGAAATCATCTCTTGGTGAAGGCTCCACGACTGGGCTGGACTGTGGACTTAGGTTTGAGCAAATCTGCTGTAGAGCTGGTCAGAGCTCAGGGCTTTAGGGCAATGGCTCTGTGCATGTAGACGCAGCCTGGGAGAGTTGATAAATGAGGAAAAAGCCTTGTAAGCAAATTCTGCCCATTTTTAGATAGGGACAGTATAGAGTTAACCTAGCTTTTACTGTCTGGAATGGAGCAGCCAGTAGATACCCTCCTTTTAACCTTACAACTAGTCTCAAGAGCTACTTCAGCAGGCAGAATCAAGCATCCCTTATTAGTTTCCTCCTCTGACTGGATTACTGAGTGAAATTCTGTGGCCTTCATTATTCAGGAGGTCAGATTTGAAGATAATGGTGGTCCTGCTGCCTATGAAATCTAGTACTTCTGCAGTTCTAGAGGGTTAAGGATCAGGAGCTGGATTTTGGTGTCATGCCCTGGCCTTATCTGTCCTCATTATTCAGCTCTGTAATGCTGTGAAGCCACACTATTACTTGTGTGATTCCCAGAGGGGAGAGTGATTTGCAGCATTTTATTATTCTTTGCAAGCCAACAACCAGAGAAAGCAAGATCTGGCATAACTTTTCAAAGATGATGGGCAAAATGGAAGTGAAAAAGGAAAAGTGGTAACCAGTGGCTGCTTTCAGTGATTTCTGTGTTTTTTAGTGTGGCTAATTCTGTGTCTCAGTTTTGTTTTCAGCCTGATGTTTATACCTTTGCTGAAGTGCTTTGCAATGCTGTAAGAGTGCTCTGGAGGACAGGGTATCATTATGGTATGTCACTTCTATTTTCTGGGTAGAAGTGACTACCAATAGTTTGACAAACTTCCATCCTCCCCAGTGGGAGGACTGTGTGCAGAATAGCTGAAGCAGCATAGGAGAAGCAGCAAGGGAAGCAGCATGGAGGGAAGCAGGGCAGTCCAGGGGAGAAACCAGGCACAATTGTTTCACCATCTGGTGCAGCAGCCACGTGCCTTGATCTGCTCTCCTTTCCATGGCTCATGGGATGGAGGGAAGAGCTGCTGCTGTACTTTTAATAGAAATGTACCAGCTTTACAATTACTTTGCCCTTTTGGCCAGAGGAATATGCTGTACTCAAAACACTAATTTAAAACCAAGAATTTCTAAAAAAAGTATGAATAGTATGAATGAGAGAGCCGTTTCAAAGAACAAAGATGCTTTTATATTTATTTTGGGTTAAGCTTGTTTGTAGAAAATCTATCTGTTCCTGTTCTCTCTGGACTGATACATCAGACTGTGGCTTGTCTTGTCTGCTTGCATTAATAGCACTGCTTTCTGATAAATGTTATAACACAGTGTGACTCAGATGAGTTTCCTCATGCCTTCAATGCAGGACTGTCACAATGAAACCTTAAAGGATGTGCATCTTTTGATTCACCACTCCATCAGCACTGAGCTGATCCTCCAGCCATTTTTAGAGCCATTTGTTTTATCTTTACCATGTACTGCTTTGCTTTGGCTTTTAGAATACCAATGGAATTTTCAAACTGATCTATCAAAGGCCAAGGTGATCTGGTATGAATAAAAGAAAAGAAATAGGAAGAAGAAAAGTGGGACATTCAAAATGTGTCATATTATTGTATCATGTTCTTCACATTAGGGCCAAAACTCAAGAAGAAAAGTTTTATTTTTAACAATGGTTTTTCCAGGACAAAGAAGTATTCCAAAGAAGACCTGGGAAACTCTTTCTGAGAACTGTCCCAACCAGTGCAGACCATGTGATAAGTCTAAGAATAATGTCTCTATCATTTTTTTTTTATCCAGTAGAATAAGAAAATATAATTCCCTAACCCTCTCATATAATATAAAATACCAGAAAATTTTCTTGCTAAAATTTATCAGATTTTTATTTAGAAAGGTCTCTGGCATTTCCCAGTTCAGCATAGGAAAATTCTGAAATGTATTTTGAGACACTTCTTGCCGAACTCTGTTTGCAGTATTTACATTCACTGCAGAATATCTTGGATTGTGCCACTGACACATAATGGGGAAATTGCCTTTCCCTAGAAGTGGCATAAATGGTGGAACATCTCCTGAAAGGGGAAATTTCTTCAAAGAGGAGGTGTAGGGCATGAGTGGGGTGAGCACAGAAACAAAGCTAAGAACTTGTTCTAGCTAGAACTTTCATATTCCAGAAATAGTAATACTTAACCCACAAGGATTTGTGAATCATATTCAAATGAAATTGCAATGTATGAATATTGTGCCAAATTTCTATTAGCTATTTTGAAGTTATACATTTTTTATCATCTAAAGTATGCTAAAATTGTTCCTGATCTCCTGCCTGCCTGTTTAATTTTAACCAATGTTGACAGCACGAGCTGGTAGAAGCACTCTGAATTAAAATTAAAAGTCAGTACAGAAAAAACCCAAATTCTTTTTGTAAAATAATTAATTTATTTTGTTGAATGGACTCCATTTGCAACACAATCTAAGTCCTGTTAGCAAAGATAACAATATAGTAGATCTCCACAACATCCAGACACCTGAGGCAGGCATTTCTTTCTAAAATTCAGGGACTAAACTGTCCTCTCATATTCTGTCTCCTTCACTTTCTGTATGTATACACAGACATATAAATGACACATCATTTTTTAAAGGCAGAATTTGGTTCTGAGTTAGATATAGTGTGTTTGTGGAACTAATAGCTATAATATTTCTTTTGAAATGTTGTATTCTGTCTCCTATTTCTATTCTTTTTGCCCTCTAGGGAAGCAAATCCATTTATGGTCAACTGATATTGAGTGAGACATGATTGTAGTGATTGTATAAGTTAGGAAAACTGAAAGTTGAAGTTAAATTTTTTAGATTATCCTCTGCTCAGCAGTCAGTGCATGTGCTGTTGACAAAAGAAGAAATCACTCTGCAAAAGGAGAGATATATTTTGGTTAAAGGTCTTGTGTACACACAAGGAAAGCATGGAAGTGCCAAAGGACTTAATTTTAGTGGCAAAAATAGTTTTGCCACAAAAACTTTAACATTGAAGTGATACCATTGCTCAAAAATCTTGTGTGTTAGACTGATAATGCTTCAGTAGTAATATCTAAGGGTGAAATGAAAATCAAATGCAAGTGTGTGTGGAGCCACTCTAAAGATCTGTTCCTGTGTGTGTTAGAAATGTGATTCTCCACATACTGAGGAAACTACACATCAGTGTCATTTCTGGTGCCCTTCATGCACGAAAATTCTCTTGTCTTTTACAGTCTTTGTGCTCTTCCCACTTTTAGATGCAAGAATAGGAGAGATACATGTTAAGAGGAAGGAAAACCAAGGGAAACAGCTTCAGGTGTCATTGTCCTGTGCTAGTTATAGTCCCCAGCTGTGTCTGGGTGTGCTGCCTTTTGTATTTGTGCAGGCTAGAACAGCAAGTCACAAACTGCTGGGACTCAGAAAACCCATTTTGGCACTAAGTAAATGTGTTTTCTCAAGTGGAATTCAGCTCACAAGGGGAGGGGATGCCAGGCACTCAGAGATACTGTTCCCTGAATCCTTCTCTCCCCAGCTGTGTTTCCTTCAGACGTGTGTGGAACTTATCCACAACACTGTGAGACAGAGGAGCAAAGCATGTGTAAGAGTTATGAAAAGTTCTTTCTGTGCCTTTGAAGGGTGTGTGGAATCTTGTGCTTATCTTGACGTCTCCAATTTTTTTACCAGATCTTTAAAAACTAATTCAGCATTACTTAGATCACTTCTTATTTGTGCTGGAAATGTCTGCATTTGCATTTGATGTATTTAAAAGATGTAAATCCATTGAATACACCAGAGTCTAATAGAGAGAGATTTTTTTTTTATCAAACTTAAACCAGTCTAATACATTTTTTATTCTTCTTTATGATTATCTGTCTCCCTGGAAATCCTTTTGTATCCAATAATTTGTAACTCCTGTAAAGATACACTGCCATTGCCTGGGAGCAGAAGGCACTGGTTTAGCAGGAGAGCACAGGCTGCCATCAGAGGCTGTGCAGCTGACAGCCTGATGCCAGCCCAATAGCCTGGGAGGCTAAGCCTGGGCTGGACCCTTCAAGGCCAGGAGAAGTCCTGTTCTTGCTCGTGTGTGTTGTGCCCATGCTGTGGCAATGACGTGCTGCTGCTCTCTGTGCTGAGGAATCCTCTCAAGGATTCACGGCTCAAGGCAGCAGCCATCATGTTGGCTTGTTCCTTGGCTGATAAACTCAGTCCCACAAAATGCCACAGAAGCCCTTGTATTGGGTTGGAGGCTTTCCACTGGGGTCTGTCAGAACTTTCCAGTTTCTTCTCTGTAGCTAAGTATCCCACAGTGGGGTATTCCCTCAAAGACAAAGAAATGGGTTTTGCAAAGATGTTGTATGTTAGGGGGAAGTTCTCCTTGGGACCTCAGCTGATATGGCTTTAGAGTCTGTAATAATAAATTCAATGCCAGCCCAGCACACACCACATTCACCTTCACTATCCAAACTTTTCTCTTTTAAACTCAGTTTGTTTAGATCTTATTTTGTCCCCCATGCTATTGAAAGATTCTGCATTTCAGAACCAGACTGTGTCAGGGGATGCCACTCCTGGCTTTGGCCCGGGTTCTTCACTGAAGTTCCTTTCCCTGTCTCAGTAGAAGGCAGCAGTGCCTCCCTCTGTATGTGATACAAATGTTATCATTTTTGTTGTCTGCTACAGAAGGAAAAGTAACATGAAATACAGCAAACCTACTTCTTTCTGTTTCACTAGGAAATTATTTTGTAAAAAGCTCATTATTGCTTATAGGAGGGGAGTAATAATTTAATTGGAAGGATGCTTTTGACTTGTAGTTTAAAAAAATCTCAAATAGCACGCATTTGAGAAACCCTTATTTTTTTATAATTTATTTTCTGCTCTGGATACAGATCCTGAGACCATTGTTCTATTACAGCATCCTCTTTGTTTGGGAGATGTCAAGCAAGATATTTTAAATCTATATTGTATAACTCTCTTTTTGATGAGAAGGTGAAATGTGTTTTCTAAACAAATTTTTCTGTCTTAGATTTTATTTCAATCAAGCTTACAATTGCAAACTATCTGCTAATTACTCTCCCTCCTGTGGGATTTGTTTCATACAAAATCTTATTTGTATTCAAATAGTAGCTTCTGGTGTATCATTTTTACAGAGGATTAAACTTGAATTATTAAGCCTTGGACTGTGAGAACATACATTTAAAGATACAATGCTGTAGAAAACTCCTACTTTAAAAGATAATTCTCACAAAGCTTCCCTGTAATAATGGGTGATATGCAGGATTCATGGAATTATCTCAGATCTAGAAAATGCAATGCCAAATGCCCTGCTTTTGTCACCTATCCTGAGATCACATAGACCATGGAACACAAACTGTGTCTTCACCTGCCTACAGTCCTCTAAAGCTCCCTTCCCCCAGATTGCTCAGTGGAATGACAATATTTAATAGTATTTAATACTTTTGCTGCTTAAAGATTTCTTCCTCTGGAGTGACAGCTTCTGTTTCCTTGAACTGCTGGTTAAGCCTTGCCTGCTCAGCCTCCTAAACACTGTTTTGGCTTGCAGGCTGGAAACAGGGGGATCTTCATGGCTTGGGAGGCTGTAGAAGAGGCTGTGCTCAGATTTAGTGGTGCTGGGCATTGCTCCTTCCTGCTCTCTGGGAGGACAGGTTCTGTGCAGAATACCTTGACACCCCATGCAGCCCATAATAACTGCCAGAGCTGCACAAATGGACAGAAACTGGGGTTCTGACTTGGGAAGAGGCTGTCAAAAACATGGTAAAGCTGCATTATTTTCAGAGAATCAGACTTCAGTGAGGAATCTGGAGCTGAGCTGAGCCACAGACTTCACCCTCCTGTGGCTTTCAGTGAACTCCCACCGAGGTTCTCATCACCTCCTCGTGTTTCTGCTGCCTGGGTGAGAGGGAAAATATTGTTATAGAATAATGTACTGTAATTCTTAAAGGAGAAGCTTTGCTTTAGGACAGGGTGTGAGATAATCAATAGTTCTAATACACAGACTTCCAGATGATATACAGAGTTTCTGGAGCTGTGTTTATAAAAAAGTGAAGGACTTGTGGGAGGAAACCACAAGGTTTAGAAACTGTATGTTAGAGGGGTAGAATGCAGAAAAGCTGCAAAGTCCTGTGCTTTATTCCATTATACACAAATTTCAGGGGTTTGCCCACTTACTTAAAAGAAAGGCAGCAGTAATTTTAATTTGTAGCCCAAATGGGAGAATGTTGTAAATTAGGCAAGATTTGATGTATGAAGAAAAATATTTCATTCAATTGGTGCTATGAAAAGCATATAGCTTATTAGGGAGGAGAAATTACACGAGTCAACCTCTAAAAAGAATACAAAAATTGGAAAGCGTATAATATCTTTTCAGCTGAAGTGACTGCTGGTCAAAATGAATCAAGCAATGGCCAAGAATTCACAGACCCGTGGCAGATGTAATTTCTGGATCAATTTGTAAAAAAATCAAGCTGGAAATGTGTATTAGTTTTGTGCATTTTCTATAAGGGGAAAAAACCCCAAACACTGAGGATCTGCATCATCTCTTACACTAACCTGCCAATAAATAGTTGCAAGTGATGGGATTTGTTTCTGGTGAGCCATTTATTCATTGCAGGGACAGTAGCTGCAATTTGCTGTGGTTTATGACCTCTAAACACTCCTCTGCTGGCATGATTGGGATCTATTCTTCACTCCAGCTTAGCAGTTCTTATTTCACATAAATTGAGTTGCTCTTTGAATCAACCCTTTTACTCTTCTTGTTTAAAACCATATTCAATAATTTCTTTGTAAATAGATTCAAAGCAGGAAATCAGATGATTTCTGAGCAGCTTGAAATATTGATTTAGCAAATTCCTGGCACAGCCACAGCTTGAGCCTGTGGTTCTGCTGGTGGCCATGGCTTGAAGGCAAGAAACACTGACACCAGTTGAGAAAGAGAGTTTGTTGAGCCTGATATCTTTTAAGTCAAGGCAGTTTATTTCAGAAATATTGCCCAAAACCTGATAAGCTTGAAAGCCCATTTTTGCAAGTGAACTCTACAGGATAGAAAAGAACTGAATGTTTTAATGAGCCTTTCTGTGGTATAAAATAATTGTGGAGAACTTGTCAAGAACATCACAACAATCTTTGTCCAAATGTATACATTATCAACTCTTGGCACATAATTATTGAAAAAGTAATTGGCCAGTGTAATTTTTATGGCTCTAGGGACTCTTCAAAATTTGTGAGCATATCAAATGTCATTAATTATCTCTGTGAACTCCTGGGACCTCAGCCGCTCTCGTGTCTGCAGGAATAGACTTCTAAATCTGACTGCTGCAGAACCAGGAAAACATATTATTCTTCAGCCTTTCACCCCAGTTTCAGATCAGTGTCTCCTAAATGTTTTTGTGTTATGGTTTAAAAAATAATAAATAAGATTGATAATATAATTCTTGGACTCAATGCAGACTCTTCCTCCCTTTAGTCATTAGGAAAATATTTTCTCTAACTGATCATGTTGTAAAACGTGTTATTTCAAACCACAGATATTGACAATTATTATAAATCAGGCTGAACAGACATAATTAAAATTTAATTTTAAGTTTGTCAAGGTCTTTGGAAGCGTATCCTACGGGCCATCTGTGTCTGGCTTGTGGCTTGTTTCCAGCTGACTTCGGGCCAAAAGTTGACATTGTTGTTGAACCCCCTTTCAAAAACAATTCCCAGGCACTTCAGAGGGTGAGTGCCTGTTAAGCTGAGTGAAAATTAAATGGAGTTTCCAGAATTTGTCATTAAATATGTGTTGTGGGAAGAAATGGTTCTAAGAACCAAGTTACTTTTAATCAATATTGCTGCCTAATTGCTTCTCATTTCCTCTCCAGTGCTGACAAATTCAGTGTCTGGCCTTGTCATTGTGCACTTCTGACAGCCCCACTGAGAATGATGAAACATCAGAGGGCCAATAAGACTCTCTGGGGGCCTTTCACATGTGCCTCAGCTTGGTGGTCATGTGGAAAGAGAGTGAGTCTGTATTTGAGGGCAGGCTTGCATTCTTGAATTTGCCATGCACTTGTGCCATGAGCCCATGCAGCTTTCCCGCTTTGTTCCTGAACAATGAGGTTTACAAAGTGTCAAATGCTCTCCAAGTGCACATGGGAATGTACATTTCTAGCGAATACCAAAAATCTATGAGGTGAAAGCAGTTTCTCTAGGCTCTCCTCCTCCAAACCCTTATCTATATTTCACTTTTTATTCATTGTGTCTTTCCTCACAGACGTCAGCAGCCTGTTTGCAGTACCCAGCAAAGCATGTGCTTCAGCCTGCAAGTTCAAGGCTTTACTGACTCCAGCACAGTTGTACAGATATTCTGAACAGGACTGGCACTAGGTCAAAAAATACTCAAAGTGATTCATTGTAAGATAAGACCTGAGCTGATACAGCCTCAAGCTAGTATAGGTACATGCCTATGTCGTTACTATAGTAATTTATTTATGAAAATTAAATAAAGCCAAAAACCTTGCCTACTTTCAACTACATGTTTACTCTTGGCAAGCTGGAGTGCTGATGTAAATTTTTAGTATGAGTTTGCTTAGCAAATTGTACAAGATAGAAGTAAATTAATATTATTGTTCTTTCTTTCAATATGGCACAATCTGACAGTTTGGTTAAAATGAATTCTGCAAGCAGAGCATGGAGACAACTGCTAATGTCAGTGCACATGGCCAACAATATTTAGCAAGTCATGTCTTAATTATTTTTTTAACTTTCCTTTTGGTTATCTTATAACTGTTTATGACACACATTCAAAAAGCCAGGGATTACCCATTAGTTAATAATTCTAATGAACCTTCTGTGATTTTGGTGGATAAAAAGCCACCAACCTCAGAAACCAAAACCAAATCCTCAAAAGCCTTAGAATATCTCTGTCCTTTTGCTTTCAAATATCTGAAAGCATCCAGGAGATCATTGGATGTATTTACTGCTCAGCTATATTTCATAACTACATTTTAATTTTTTAAATTACGATTGCTCTAGGGGCTGGTGATTAGATAAGTGTTCAATATGTTCAATATATTCAGATGGGAGCTAAGTACTACTGTTCATGGATGAGGCATTATAGTTACTATAGATAGTTTAATGAAAATGTCAGCTCAGTTTTCAGTAGCACTCAAGAAAGAAAATTGAATTTAGGAATTACTGGAGAAGAAATTGAGACTAGAACTGTCTGAAAGTGTTCTCTGAAAGCATGACAATATGCTTGCCATCCTCTTAACACTTTCACTTTGTCAGCTTCTGCTAGCCAGTTTCAGAGCCCTTGATCTGACCTAGTTTGGCTGTTCTTTCCTTTTCTGATACTTGAAACTCAGACTGTGCTTTGTCACAAATCACATTGCTCTAAGGTGTTTTTATCATACAGTGAAAGATTTTCTCTGGTTCTTTTTTCTTGATCTATTAAAAAAAAAGATAAAGAATGCTGAATGAAAGGAGGAAAGGGGATATCTCTTCTTGAAAACTTATTCCTTATTATCCTGTAGCAATTCTGGAAGTGAAAAGCAACAATTGAATGAGAAGATAATTGTACTCTGTAATCAGCCTGATGGAAGCCAATGAAACTTTTCCAGTGTGTAATGTTTGGCCATTGCTTGGATGTCTGCAGCTGCATCAGCTTGTAGAATGCTTTTCAGTTACTAACAGATAGTATTATATGCTGCTTAAATGAATTTGTGCACATTTTGTAGGCAGCAAATACATTATTTAACTGGAAAGTCATCTTGTAGTGATGAGCAGTCTTTACACTTTGCATTTAGATGTAAGTGCAGCATGAAAGATGCTCTGAAGCAACTGCTGAATTGGCTCCTTACACCCTGACTGTCCTTCTGCCCTCTGTCACAATCTGTAGAGCAGAATGTTTTTGGTAGGATGGGGTCAAACAAATTACCCTTAGAAGATTAAACTTTAATTATTTTGATTGAAGATGAAGATTAACTCTACCATAACTCCAATTGTGTTTATTAATTGTGATAAAATATCATGTGGGATTAGGAACCAGTGGCTGCTTCTGGTTCTGAACCAAAAATAATGACTGACTACATATTTGAAGATTGATTTCATTAATAAAATCTGTCACCAGTTTAGCATTAATGCTTCAGGAAAGTGAAATTGGTGTGGCACAATATTACTTATCCTGCATTGATAACTGTATTTGTAACCTGAGAACTTTGTCAGCAGAATTGGCAACTTGTAATTACATTGGCATGGCATTTGGAGTGTTTGAGTGTCAGATGATTAGAATTGATGAACCCTGAATAATGAAAAGCCCTAAAGATTAGTCAGTTGTATTTATATAATTGAAGACAATCTCAACTGATAACAGTACTTTTATTTTTATATTTTATTTTATTACTCAATTAAAGATAAAAGTAAGTTTTCCCTTTTGTTTTCCATTCAGTGAAGAGGTTTATTTAGGTGGGATCAGTGAATTAGTGAATTTGACAGTGTTTTTCACTCCCTCATCATCCACTATACAAAGTTTGATTATGTCCTTGCTTATGCCCTGCATCACACAGTGACCACCCCTGGACTTCTCTGGCTTGATGAAATTGTAAGTAAAGTAAGAATATGGCTTCATAATAAGAATCCCAAACACCATATTAGCACAGCAGCTAAGCTGGCTGTCAAAGCATGGGGGTGTTTGAGGCATTTCATTTTGTTAACTGCTGCTACAGAACAACAGACATGGAGACAGTAATTTTAGCAATTAGGACGGTCTGTATGTGAAGTGATTCATAATATGCTTGTTTGTATCTCATCAAAGCAGATACTGGGTGTTATTATCTATGAATGCTAAACACAGTGATTAATTACACTGATGTACAAGAAAACAAGATAACTTGCATTTTCATGATAAGAAAATGCTGATTCCCTTTGTCACTATAATAAATGGTTCTGTCTTCCTTTGCTTGCCTGTTTAGATGTATAGAGATAATACTAATTACTTTATAATTAGCTATGTATACAAATGAATATAGCCCAACAAATGCATACATTTCAAAAAATTGCATTTCAGTCTGCAGGGAGCAGGAATTTGAAGCTATTAGTCTGGATTCACAGTGAAAGAATAGAGAACCTAATACTTTTCCTATGGTGCAGGGACTCCTGGCATATAATCTAAGCCCCTGAATACTGGTAAAATAAGAGACAGAAAAAATGTAAGCCACCTCCTGTCTCTCATTAAGCCGTTTAGAAGTGTTAAGCTTTAATCACTTTAATCCCAGGGAGCTGAATCTGACTCAAAGTACCAGATACCTGTGCCAGGCTGGCAGAAGGCCTCTCCAAGGACCATTTGGGAAATCTGGGCCCTTCAGGCTTTTCTAGAGCTGCACTTTCACAACCAAATTTCCCGTGACTGAGGTGGTTCATACTGCTGTTGTACAGGGTTGTTCAAGTTCTGCAGAACTGGCTGAGACACTTGTGGGGAGCTAAATCATCTGCATGGGGAAAACAATTGGCATCTCTCAACTAAAGAGATTATGGGCCTGATTGAATTTTAACCCAAGGACGTGTTATTTTATTTTCCATTTCACACTGGTACCTCTCAGAATGGGCTGTTCAGCCTTGGCAGGTTTTGCCATGCAGTGGGAGAGGAGCAGCCCAGGCTGTGCCCACCAGGGCTCTACACAAAGCCTGCCCCACACAGAAAGAGGCTTTTTGCAGCTGCAGTTTTGCATACTCGTTAACCGTGTAATCTTTAATTTATCCACCCTCTACTTCTTTTAAGAGGAATATGTACTCGAGCTGGTCTTTGGAAGGAATGCAGTTAATGCTATTCTCATGCATAATTGTGGATGTCCATGGGAAGCACTTTCATTTCTCTTCTTGTAGCTAGATATGATTGGATGATTTTTAGCAGCACATTGTCTGTGGAGGCCAGTGTTCCTCAGGAAAGTGGACACTTCTGAATTTCATTGTCTCTTGGAAGGCGACTGTCTCTGGATTGCATACACATCAGTTTGAAATACATCTGAATCAATGTTGATCTTAATAGGCATTAAAACCTCAATTTTGGTTTTATAACTATGAAACTAAGGGGAACAATAAAGAAGCACCACAAGCAGCAAACAGGCTGTTTTGGAATGCATGTGAAGTGGGCATGGTCTGCAGACTATGTCATGACTCTACTGAAAACAAAATGTTTTTTTCAAAATATTTCTTTTAAAAGAGAGAGAAAAATATGCAAATGAAGTCTGTTAGCAAGATGACTAGCTACTAAATGCATGCTATCAATTTCTATAAGATATATGTATAGATTTACCATAATATACTTGCACTTGCAATAAAAAATAGAGTAGCCTGAAAGATGACTGAAAATAGAATATGATTAGGGGAGTTAAACCCTGACTTTTAGATGCACTAAAAAAATGTAGTGTACGCTCATTTATGTGCAAATGTAATGGAAAAAGGCTGTAGGTAAAGTGGCGAAAGCCTAAACAAAATAAACACTTAATTTTCTTTTATTGTACTTTGTGACTATTAATAATATTACGGTACTAAGGCAGAAACATTAAACTAAGCAGGGGACCAATAAATGTTCCTAGACTGTGCAATGCTATTGATATTAGTGGCTAATAGCTCCAGAGTTCTGCATAAAATGCAGATTGAAGTACAAAGAAGATGTTTAGTGAAGTCAGCAGTGGCAGTGAACTGTTTACAGGTGAAACTAATAACCAGAGGGCAGGCACAGCAGGGCATTTTCTGCTAAAGATATTGAACAGGAACTTTTGGAAGTACTCAGTCAGACTGTCTCTGTCCTCAGGGAAGAGATTTGACAATAGCAATTTATTTCTCTTCAAAACTATGTTCTGAAAGCACTAATTATTATGTGCCATGTTTCCGTTTATAAATATCCTGAAAAACGCAAGGACTATAAAGTATGCTGATCTAAAAGAAGTTCACATTGATTTAAGAACATCATGCTGGAGTTATGAGAGATGATTTGATACCACACTGTTGGGTACATGAATGAGAAACTGGATTTGGAGTTAATGAACCATAATTAAGTTCACTCACTGTGACACACACAAGAATGTAAGACTCGGCAGTGGTCACACTGTGCTTTGTTTTGCCTTGCAAATCCAGACACAAACTGTTTCCCACATCTTTATCTGAGAGATCATAAAGAAAACACTGACTGCAGAAGAAATAAATAGCTGTATGTTTAATTGAAGAAAGGAGATCTCCTCCTCTCCTGTGCCCTGCATGCTGAATGGCAGGGGGCAAGAAAAGTACAAAACTGACAGTGTTTGACAATGTGCATCTTAAGAGTGATGCATTTTACCAGTGTCAGTAGAAGACCTAAAACAAGAATAGGTCTCTAATTATATTAATGTGGAATAAGATCATTCAATCCACAAAGAAAAAAGTAAATTTGAAGAAACATTTTTTTCTGAAATGTTTTTATTCACAACAGTATATAATTATTTTCATTATTATTTTATTGTAAAATATATTCTGCACTTCTAGGAAAAATTGAGAGATTATAGTTCTTTTGCCTGACTTTGATCAGCTTATATATTTATCTAATTCCCCTCTACCCCTTGATTTGATTTATGATTGGAATAATATGATAGGTTGGCAGAGTTATTAAAATATCTTCGTGTGCACATGGCACAGTAGATAATCACTGATTATGGTATCTCTCCAGGTGTCTGTTTCTTCAAGACAAAGAATATAGTTTGGGGATGGGACAACTAGCAAAAACTAAAACAAGAATGAAACAAACAAAATAAATTGTACTGTTTATTTATGGTTCTACCCAGTTCTGCAATGAGCTGCTCTGCTGGGTTTCTCACTGCAAGAAGGGAGCAGAAGCTCAAGCAGGGGATTTCTTCAGTGAACAAAGAGCCAGGGTGCAATTATCCTCTTAAGTATCTCTGTCTGCATTCACATCTGTCTAGGAAGGATAAGGAAGACTGCTGGTAGTATTTGGCATATTATTATCTCAAGGGCTAATTAACATTGCTTTACCCAGAGCTAGATATGGATAGAAATCTTTTACTAAATAAATTGATTATGTTTTAAGATACTAAAAAATTCTAGGCTTCTTTCTGCTGTGGCATTGAACCTCAGGGTAAAACTGCAAGCCTTGTCTCCAGAAGACAATCTCAGAATTAACTTGTCAGGACTCTGAGAGGCTCCCTTCCAGCAGAAGCCATCTCACTCAAAATTCTGAGGGTCTGCTGTGATGGCTGAGCCATTGAGCAAACTCTCAGCATGTATGATGTGAGCACCCAGTAAGAGAGTGAAATGTGAGAACTTGACTGGGAGAGTTTCCCCTAAGCTGCTCAGAGCATGCAATGAAGGCCAACTCTGCTTTTCTTCAGTAATCTATTACCATAGGATCTGTTAAGCAGGTTGGATGTAAACACCACTATTTTAAGTCTGTTGAAGGGAGAGACTCATTTTCCTGTCTGCTCACTTGTCAGGTCATCTCTCACTTTGTAGTCCTGTATTACCTCACCTTTCTCTCAATGCATTTTAGGAAATTTACCTCTCAAGCTCTTGTGAAGAGCTGACTTGGCCTTCTGACCCACCATTAGCGTAAAACTCACCTCACCACTCTACTTGAAGAGGTGTCAAAAAACATTCTTACTATTTCCCAGGTCTTCCTCACTCTTCAGAAAAATGTGTCATTAATAGCAAAAGATACTGCTCTCCTTCAAAAACCTTTAAAATACATCTTTAATGCAACATCTATTAAAAAAGAAAAAGGTTAAGGTGACTCCTATTCTGAAATGCCTGCCTATTCTCGTGCCCCAAACCCACATTTTACAAAGCATCACTAAGTTGTCCTCCTATATCAAAATCCCAGCAAGAAGGATTAATAGTTATTTCATACAGCAGATATGGAAACAAGATTCTAGATGGTGAGGGGAAGGATTCCCATCACTTTCAAGATCTGGAGCATCATCCTTTGGAGGCAACAGTACATCCTGATGATCAGTATTTAGTGTTTCTTAAGTGTCAGGGAACTCTTCCCCCTTGCCTTTCAGAAGGTGCTGGCTGTCATTCCTGAGCCTCGTGGTACAGCTGCCATCCATTACGTTTTTCCAGCACGGTAGCACGTGGCCTCTCAGAGCTTCCTTACATGTTCTGGCAAAGTTCAGTTGCCTGGAAACTGCCTGTGAATTCAGGTCACATTTTCCTTCTCATTTCAGGAAAAAAAAAAAGCCAAGCAGCAAAAGACCTCTATTATTGAGGGAGAAGGAGATGATTTTGTCCTGCTTTTATGAGGTTCAGTTCCCTCCTCTGCCTCGAGAGCATTGCAGCCTCCGAGCAATAGGTCATTATGTTGCGTGGGGCATTCACAGTCCCTTTTGTTGACTCTTTTCTACTTTGTATAAATAATTGACTGTCCACTGGTACAGGAATAGGAATCTAAATCTCCCACTACAGAACAAAAAAATCTTTCTGGCTAATTAATTATTCTGTGCAAAGTGAGGATGCTTCCACACAAAGGGAGGGAGAGACCCATTCAGGAATCACTTATTTCAGGCTCACTCAAATTGGCAGTTCCAGTGGCATCTCCTCAGTTCCTAACTTTTGCCCAAACCACACTTGGGTTCCCCAGCATAGGATGTCTCCAGCATTCTGGATGTTATGCTCTTTTATTTTACTCAGGCTGTTAGAATGAATTTCTGGCCTCACTGTCTGGAGAAATGAGATGCTGACAGTTGTAGGCAGCTGTGATGAACTGTCACATCAGTACAAGAAAAACCCGAGTAAAATGTAATATTCAGTGAATATTCAACTGAAAAGCAAGTTCAGCTTGGCCAGCACTGTACTAAAAGACACTTCCTCAGGTCCCAGACCACGTTATGTCTGAATAAACTGGAAGCTGCTTGGCCTGGTATAGCTCAGGATTTCCGATGCTGTCAGTCTTAAAGAAACCTGTAAGCTTTCCAATTTTATATGAGCATATTTATCACCACATACCAACCATCCCTTTCTCTAGGTCATTCTTTCAGATTACTGAAATAATACTTTATGAGCAATGACTTGACTCTGCATTCATTTATATTCTTAAATCATAATCCGTCTGGTATGGTGCATTTTATGCCTTTATTTTTAAAATATCTTCTTATCCTGGTTACATGATAGCACTTGAACGGCAGGTTGTATTCAGAAAACCAGGAAGCATTCCAAGAACATTGGCACTTAACACATTACAGGTTACAGGCTTTGATTTTAAGCCAAACTGCTGTTTTGGGCAAGTGTGTTTTCCTCTGAAGCTGATGCATTTGAAATATTGATGCAGAGGAATTAACTGCAGGGATCCAGATCAAGAGACTCATTCTGCTGCATCACCTGCCTAAAGGTGGTCCTTCCTTTCTCATCTCATTAATGATGCAGGACTTTCATGTGCAAGTCAAGAGTTGCTTTGACCTTCTTTTGCCCTCAGCAGTGCACACTGAATTTGTGTAGAATCAAATGGGCACTCCATGTTGAAACATAGGTATTAACATGCTATTTCTATAAATGACACAAATACTGATAAATTTTAATGCATCCAGTTGTGAAAATAAAGCAGTGGTGCTTGTAGAGCTCATTTTGCTCTGATACTCAGGCAAAGGATTCATATCTATTTCATCAATGTTTTCCACCATCAATTTGATACTTTTGACAGCCTCCACAATAAATCGAATTTCAGAGCTGACAAATATATGTCTCTGCAACAGGGACAAAAGCTACAGTTAAATTGTTTTTAGCAATTTTTTGGTCTTTCAAAGAGAACAAAGTGAAATTCTTTCCTGAAGGACTGTTGGCCCAAACAGTTAAAAATAATAACATACTTTTTTCTCAATAACTTAAGTAAATGTGACCTCAGATTTAATAATTGGATATGTAATTCTAAACAATGATTCTGATCATGAACCTGCACTTTTTAGTTGAAACTTCTGTCCTAAACCACTTAGTGCATTCATTTCCCAAGTGCTTTCCAGGACAGAGTTTTGAAGGTAGTTGACCAACTATAGAAAAAGATAATTTGGTTGTCTGTTTGATACAATATATAAAGCCTGACAGAATAGAAAATTTGGAGAACAGAGCTTGATTCTTCTTTTGTTTATGTTTTCATCTTGAGTCAATGTATTCATCTCTGAGTCCACCTGTCCGGTGCAGCACTTTGAATCTGTAGGTGCATAGCTGTGTTTGGAAGTTAGCACAAGTGTGATTTAATATTTATTATCAGGTACGGTTTCTGTTGGATCTATCTCAGAACTGAAAATAGGTAGGAATGGAGACCAAAGCTGTGGGATATGACTGTGCTGTTTAAGTGAAATTCATCCCACGGTGAAGATGAGAGGTACAATGTCCGTGAGCCACTTACACCCTGCTGCTATTCAGATCTGAGGACAGAAGGGAGAATTTAAACACTTTCCTGCTGGCTTTTGTTATCATTCAATTTCTCACAGCTGTGGACTCTGCTGAACACGTTCATCATTTGGCTCACAGCTTCCCTTTCTACTGAGGCTTCTTATAATACCAACTGCAAAGAAAAGCACCAAGGGGTTAAGCATCAAAGCAGTGCAGTAGAGGAGGAGGAGGAGGAAAGAAGTCATATTGGAAATTACAGATGACTGCAGCCTGGAAGAATGAGACGTAGCAGATTATTTATAGTTATGCAAAACTGGAAGTCAGAACATCCAGGACTCTGCTGTAGCTGGCAAGAGAGCAAAACAGGACCTGACCCTGCCTGAGCAGAGCACAGGATCCCATCACTGACTGAATTAATTCACATTGCTAGAATGTGGGCTGGCTGCAAAGTCTTTTTTAATTTTGCTCTTGGCTCTTGTGATCTTATGAGTCACAAGTCTTTTATTGGCCTTGTTTTACAGATCAGACAGCAAGGGAGCCACAGTGTTTACCTATCTCATAAGGAAAATGTGAGGCTTAATTAATGTTCGCAAAGACCTGGTGGATCATCCACCAGAAATGTTACATCTGTGCTGTGTTATTCTTATCCACTGCAAAAAGTTCTCCCTCAACCTTTTCTCTCCTTCTAATGACCTTTTAAATCTGAGAAAATATTATTCCAAATGGCTCAGGGCTTTATTTAATATGGATTACATATTTTTCAGGGCCAATGATGTGAGGACATGTGTCATTTAGGGGCCCAGTCAACTTCCCTTATGGTGCTCTCTTAACAAGTACCATAGGTTGTCCAGCCCTGCATGAATTGCAGGATGACACTTGGAAATGAGGATACAAATTTCAGGAAGCACAGACCTGTGACTTTGGGCTCACAGTGGACTCCAAAGGCTGTGGATGAGAAAAGACATGTTTTCAACTCCTGATGTATCAAGGCTGAGCTTTTTTTTCCCAAAGCATAGTAGAAAACAGGAAATTTTCATTGGTGGGAAGAAATCCAATTGATATTACTGATATCTTGTGGAATGACTTGAATTATTTATGATGGTAAAATAATTGTTTATATTTAATAACTGTTTATAGTGTATGCATAAAATGAAGGCAAGGAAGGAAATATGAAGAACTGTGCTCCCTATTAGACACAATTGCCGTCTATTTTTAGGGATATTTTTAAAACTCAAACCCACAAGGTCTTTATATCTAAGCTATATTTATATATCCACATGTATGGCTCAATGCACTAATTAACAAGCTCAGGAAGTGATGCAGAAGAGATAGGGATAGAGATGAATGTATGAAAAACCTAAAAGTAGGGTGAGCTACTCTCTATACACTTGTTGGTACTGTACAGAAAGGAGAATTGTGCTTTTTTTTTGAAGCTGCTCAGTTTGGAGTGCACATTCTGGGTATTTGTGGCATTCAGTGTTGTATCACAAGATTTTCTAAAAGTCACAGACCATGATTTCCTAACCTCCAAACATCCTCCTTCCCCAGCGTGAAGTGTGTCGATTTTGGATGTCATTGTGCTGTCATTAATTACTGTGTGGGCTGGGAGCTGGTGTTTGCCCACAGCCCAGTGACCAGAACCTAATTACATTCACTCTGCACAGAGCGGGGCCAGTGCCAGGGCTGCGGCGTGTCAGTGCAGCTGAAAATTGTATCTCTCATGGATGCTGGAGTGTGAAACTCTTTTGTTACCAAGAAAAGCTGCCTAAACAAGCTGAGAGCAGGGCTGGTTGAACCCAGCAGAGGAACCTTCAGACAATGAAATTAAGCTCTTCCCAAGTGTTGTTTTTTGTTCTGGCCTTACCAAGTCATTCCCCGTGACTGAGCAGCTAAAACCACTGGATTTGTGATCTGCCTCTGTAAATACTTGTGTTGCAGAAGTCAGCCCTGCTCTTTTTTTTCCCCCTAAGTGAATGAGCCCTCTGGGCTGTCTCCAACCAAGCTGCCTGTGAATTATTGGACTGTAATCTTTCCAGCTGGTTCACAAATCTATGAACTGCATCTCTGTGCGCCTGTGTGTGGGGCACCTCGCGTCCCCAGCTGGATTTGGGTGGAAAGTGGAAGGTGGGGAGCCCTCTAAAGCTGCTCCTTCCCCTGTGGTGACCTCGGGCAGGAGGAGCTGCAGGAAGGCACAGCTTGCAGCTTTTTTCTCTTTACTTTAGGTGTGGGCCTGTCTGATCCCTTTTTTCAAGCAGACTTCAGCCTTTTCTTGTCTTGTGGCTCTTCTCCAGGCATTTGTTGCCTTTGTGTGTTTTTCTTATAAGTTAGCACATCTCCTAAGACAAATGCAAACAAGTGGCTTAAAAGGGCACAGGTATAATAAAATAAAGACCTTTAGCTGAATCCATGTAAATGATCACGGCTGCTTTTCATTATTTAATAGGAAACACAAGAAAGGATGTCATGGTTACAGACTGGGGATCCTCACACACTCAGGAGTGCTGCTCTGGGGATGGGATTGCCCATGGACTTGTTTTTCCAATCCCTGAAAAAAATGAGCATTATCACACATTCATAGATTATTTAAGCAGATTCCCCCTGTGATTTACAAACCTCTCAGAAAGTTCTGATAATTAATAAGCTTCCAAAGAGAAACTGGGGGAAGTATCTGCACAGTGTATGGCACTTTTCATTATCCTAGTATTTCTTGGGATGTGAATGATGGCTTGCTTTCAGTGAAGAGCCATCAGAGATAAATTCCTCCCATCTCTGTGAGAAAGAGCAGAGTCTGTTAAGTAGAACTTCATTTCCCCAGAATGGCAATAAGGGCGTTTATGAGCTAATCAAAGGCAATGCATCTACTGCCCTTTATTGAAATCCTTGATAGCCTTGCAAAACAGATAAATTTTTCTTCTCCTCTTCATGACACACATTTTTCCCCATCCATTTGATGTAGGCAATTTCCCTCAGCACAGATGGCATTCTCTGAGTGTGTCCCCATCGGCAATGTCCATTAGGCTGTGTCCAGAATCTGGGCACTGAATGAGGGGCTGCTGACACACTCTTACTTTCACTGCTGTCTGCTGGGTGAACAGAAAGGACCCCATCACGGGCAGATGTAGCAAACTGGAAATGGGAGCAGAAAAATGCATTTTTTATCTTCTATTGGAAAAAAAATCCCAATGGATGTGGCTGCTGTCAAACCTGGGGCTAATGTAGCTTTTGTCCTTTTGGTGGGGTAACCCCTTAGTAAATGGAGGCTGGAATTTGGTGCACAAGAGCACTTAAGACCAGAGTTAAGTAGTCAAGGAAAACAGCAATAATAAAAGGTTACAGATTAAAAGATGTGATTCTCTTTTCTGACCCCTGAGGACTTGTGATCCCAGTCTGTACTCATTAGGATACAGCACAGTGAGAATTCTCAGTGAGGAACTTTGATCTGAGGAGGTTTTGATGGCCTTTGGATGAACAAGCAGTATTACAGCTAACAATAACATACCTGTCTTCTGTGATCTTCCAAACACCCTTTAAGGAAGCAAGTAATTAACCAAGACCTTTTGCCTTGGCTACAGCAGTTAGTGAGACATGATGAGAGCAGAGGATGGTACATTGATGAGCTCTAAATCAGTGTATGCAGCAGCATATCACTGACAGAGCCTGCAAAGGAGCAGAGTTCAATCCAGAGAAGCAATTCAGAGCCAACAAGCTCAGTGTCAGAGAAAAAAGGGCAATTGCCCAGGATAAGATTTTTCCAAAATTTGCAGCAGAGTTGGTATGCTGAAAATAGAGTATCAGGATCAAGAGAGAACATGTTTCGAAGACAATTCAGGTTTTTGGTGACTGTAGAGATAAAAATGGATTGAAGAAATTAAATTCTTAAGTAAAGATTTGTACTTTACTGTGCTTGTAGTCCTGGAGTAAGATTGATCTTATACATCTAGTGCAGAAGATATTTGATGCCTTCTCCTTGGTTACAGAAAAATCCTATTACTATTTTAATGTTTAAAATATACAAATCTTGCACATATTGCCATATTTTTGAAAGAATTTGACAAATGTTTGTGATTTGCCTTTTCTTCCTAAGTTCCTATAAAAAATACTTAGTTGGTCAAATGAAACACAAAGCTCTCAGAAGAGTGGAAGACAATTTTCACTTCAGGCATAGCAGTAAAGATTGATTTCCATTTTGTGAATCAGATAAATGACTTCTTTTTTGAGAGGAAAATGATTCTTAAATATTTTGTCCAGCTTTAGGTATGACTACAGGGATTTTTTTTTCTTGCATTTGTGGAGAATACTTACTAGCTTGTATGTGCTGCAGCAAGCATATAGAAAAACCAGATATTAAAAAACAAATTTTAAAGCAGCTAAAAACCATTTTGATTGTATTCTGCAGTAGTCTCAAATAGAGCTCTCAAATTTGATCACATAAAGGTTGAAATGGAGGCCTTCAGGTGCTCCAAACTCAACTGGTTTGGGAAATGCCTCATGAAAATTCTTGTTTAGTCCAGGAGGCCAAACACTGAGTCAGTATTTAGACTGAGGGCTGGGTCTTTAGCCGGCACAAAACCACTTCTCCCACTGATGTGAGCTGGAGATGGACAGACTTTGCAGGCACTATTTCTTCTGATTTTGTTACTTGCCTTGTGGTGTTGGGTACAAGATTTTCTTTCCATTCCCTGTAACCCAGACTTGGGGAACTACATGCAGTCTCCATTTGCATGAAGATGAAGTGTGACTAAGTCTCTTGCCTCTCTGATGTTGGAAAAAGCCTGGAAAACAATAGCCTGGAGGCTCTTAAACTGTAAGGCAAAGAAAACAGATTTATCATTTCAAATAGTATGGTTTATACAGTGATGTCAAGATTTTTTCAAACATAGAGCTAAAGATGCTCTAATTTATCCCAGTGGAGAATATGATCCTAAATATTAGTCAGGAGACAAAAATGAACTGTTTATGCAGTAGGGATAACCTCCCTCTCTCTTGTTCACTCTCTGTGTGTCTCTGAGCTGACTGTTCCTATGGAGATCACCAGTCCCTTCTACAAGCTCATCTTATATTCTGTCTTGGATGGCTACTTACAGTTGAGATCCACAGGATGCTGGCTCGTTCCCATTTGCTTTGGAGACAGCAAATTTTGGCAGCAGAACAGCTTCCAGTGCCAGCTGGCATCAGGCTTGACACAGCTGTAGTAGTGGGACAAGAATTTACTTACAAACAAATCTCCCTGTTTGAACCCTGTGTTACCATCCTGACAAACTGTGAATGCACTGAAATGTGTTTGCTGAACTCAGAGGATGCTGCTGAAGCTCAGATTTGTATGGTTCAGAGTCCAGGAGGCAGCCAATTAGCTGCATCCCTTCTCCTCAATGCCCTTGACAGCCTCTACTCCGTTCCCATTCCAGCCAGAACGCCCTTCCAGCTTGCCCAGTGACCTACAGGAAAAGTAGGTGTTTGCTCCATGCACTTCTGTGGGCTCCCTACTGGAGGACTGGAAGGATCACAGTTTCCTTCTGATCTCAGGTCCTGCTGCTCTTAAATATTTATTAGTTACTGGTGGGACCTTCAGGGGAAGGTGGTGCATTATCAGGCTTTGCCTTATGTGGCTGCATTTTGCTGTCTGACTCGGGTGTTGCAAAGAACCTGATGTTTAAAAACAGAAGGAGCTATTCCTGCTTAATTTCAAGAATGAAATGTGTAAAGCAAAGGATGCAAGTCCACACATGAGTGATCAACAAGAAGGTGAATATTTCCTTTATTAAAGTCAGTTCATATTAAGCTTTCTAAGGGTGTTCAAAAATAAATATCTGCTTTACCAATACTGGTATAATGCATGTATTTTCATTCCTGTGGATTTATCTCTTTTCTGTTGGATTGCTTCTAGAAACAAGAGATTAAGAAAATGCGGCCTTATTTAAAACCAATTCCCAGGGCTCAATCTGCCCCTTCTGCTTTTGCCCGTTGGAAAAACCCTTTGTAATCTGGTAAAGCAACAAGAGAGTCTAAGCAGGGAACACTTTTTGTGTAAAACAGTATATTCCATCCTCAAAGCTTCTGTAGCTCTCAGTCATTAATCACTTTCAAATCAACCCTTTCTCTGACTTTACAAAGCAACATTCCAACACCCACTTCTTGATGTGGTGGAAGCAGTCGTGCTGCAAGTGTTCTCTAGAGATTTGCAAAAAATTAGAGTAGAGCCTCCCAAAAAGGAGGACAACAATAGAAGCTGAAGTATTTCATAAAAAAGGGTTCAAATTTAGGAGAACTGAATGGAATCATCAGTTTTCTATTGTATATCTGCATGGACAGGATGAGGAATAGTGATACTTAACATTACCGTGCCAAAAATTATAAAATTTTTCTACAAAACATTTGACATTTGTCATGTGTGCCTTGTTGCTCAGACCCTTTGTGCAGGGATAGTTTTATGTTTGCTGAGTCCTGAGCGTCCCAGATACTCACGTGCCTCCCCAGGAAAGCAAGCAGAGAGCAGAGAAAAGGCAGCTGTCACTACCCAGCTCCAAGCTAGGAATGATGCCATATCTGTGACGTGTGCTTCCTGTGGTTTTAGAAAATAGTTTGGTTCCAAAGTCTTCAAAGAGTTCTGAGTAGTCTTGATCTATGCTGCCATAGTAACAATAGTCTGCCAGCTGGAGCCCTTTTTATTTTTATATATTGGATATGCTAACAGGGAGACCTGTCAAAAGTCTGTCTAATGGAGGTCTAGTGGTTCCTCAAGTCCCAAGAAGCCCATTTAAAACTCTGTTTTACAGCTTCTTGATTCCCTTCCTCCCAAGGGCAGCCTAATGGTGAATGTGAAGTGTATAATAATGGATGTTTTCCTTCAAATCATTCAGCTTTAAATCCTTTCTTCCCCTAATTCTAGCGTGAGTTCATCTGCACTTCCCCTTTTTTGTGCTCTTGTCTGCTGTCTGTGGAGACCTAGATTTGATCTAGTAAGAAAGTGCTGTGTGTCACAGCAGATACTTTACACATCCTTTAGGCTTCTTCTTGGCAATAAACAAATAAATAAAGTCAGCATCAGAAAAACTTTGCAGACAAAACCAGTACGATTTTGCTTTCCTTTTAACTTTACAAAGAAGCCAAGGAAGATAGTGCAATAGCACCTAATAGAATATGTTCATAAATATAGACTGTTCATAAATATAAACATGAGTATTTATGTGAATGTACTGAATTTGGTAATTTCTGCATAGAGGCACTTTTCAGACTTTCATACAATTTTCCATCCTTCCCTGGGGCCAGATGTAATAGATGCTTCTCAGTTGGCCAGTTTTGGACGTTTATGATCTTTCCTACTGTTTGGTAGCTATGAAGGAATATTATTTCCCTGATAAAGTGTGAAGGAGTCACAAACTCAAGCACCTTCCAAAGAAGTTACTTTGTCCTCCAGCTATTCAAGTGCACATCAGCATTTCATTTTTCTGTAGCTATCATGGTGATTTTCAGCTCTGACCAAGAGGTTCAGCCTCCCTGAGTTTGTTTTGCTAGCTTGTAATGTTAAACTAATTTACCAGGTAATGTTTATAACCTTTTGTCTTAATTATTGATACAGAAGGCATACCTTGGTCACAGGCAATTTTGTCATGGATTAAATGTCTTTTTCTCCATTTTATTTAAATCCAGCAAATTTCTATTCATCAGCAGTGGAGATGAGAAAAAGATTGGTATTTGTACTGCCAGCAAGCCTGTTTTTGTTCATGCAGGAGACAATGGTCCAGTTTAGCAGATCTGTTTATTCAGAAGCTCTTTCATCCCCCAGTGACCTGATATGTTGCACAGCTGAGGGTACCTGCACTGAGGTACTGCAGAGCCTCCTCTGCTGCCTCAAGGAGTTGAAGCCTTGCAGAAACAACATCCACATCCCCTCCAGCTCTTGTCAAAGGTGACTATTCACAGTCAGCAGGCAGCCCTTTGACAGCAAGGAGTTTCACATTTCTTGAACTCAGCTTACAAAAGCTTGCAGAGGATCCAGAGCACTCCAGAAAGTTTGGCCCTTTTATAAGTTTGTGCTGTGAGTGCTGTCTCTGGTTGCTGGGTAAGTGATATGTATTGACAATAGTCACTCCAATCAACAAAGATTTTTTGTTGTTGTTTCTGGTAATTTATAGTCTGTTACTGCTTTGCTTGCATCGATTGGGTTCACCATAATACTCAGCAAATCCATTTTCCTTTTTTCAAAACGAAATATTTTAAATCTGTGTGGTTTCCTCTTAGTCCACCGTACCTCCTGTTGGTGTGTATCAGCCTTTCAGAGCAGCCTAAAGGAGAACTAAGGGACTTTCTTTCTTTAATGACCTTCAGCTGACCAATGTTTGATTTAAATTTTATGGGTATAACATGTTGTTAATCGCACAGCTATTTGCATTTATGGCCTGCAGCCATCCTTCCCTGGGCTGTGATCTCTTTCAGTCTCACACTGAGCCAAGCTTGGCTCGCCAGTATTTGAATGTTAGATTTTCCAGCATTTCAATGTATGGATAGCACGGGAAATGGAGTTTGTAGCTCTTGGGTGACACACTCACCTCAGAC